>NW_027442411.1:0-121961 GCF_048569485.1 Anomaloglossus baeobatrachus
CGGTCAGGGTGCGGGGGCTCGTCCGGGATCGGTGGTGGGTCGCAGCTAGGTGTTGACCCCTCCGTGGGTAGGGGGTTTGTTGGTCCTGGGGCCAGGTGGCAGGAGCGGGGGGTTGCAGGACGCAGGGGCACGCATGCGGCGCGGTGCCTGATGGCACTGGTGTACTCACGATTAAACCACACAGAGTCAATGGTAAACCAAGTTCAGTGTAGATCGGTGCCCGCAGCCGGCTGCGTGTGTCCCCAGTGAGGTTGGTGATGTCGCCTTTCTCCTGCACCTTTAAATTTGCTACAGTGACTCCTATGCTTCAGCAACGGTAGTCCACTCCCCGGCTTTTGGGTACCGGAGGAGCCCTTTTACCCGCAGGCGCTAGCCCTTTGGATCTCTGGCCCTTGGCGGTGGCTCTTATCCGGAATCGGTGGGCTGTTGCCGTCTATCGGGACTTTGGGTGGGAATGAACCCCTGAGGTCCAGACCGCAATCAGTAGATTTGTCTGAGCCCGGTTGCTTCTGGGCTAGAACGGGGTCTGAGTACCCTGCCTGGTGCTCCGGTTGACTTGTTAGCTCCCCGATTCGGGTACGAAGGGTCACCACCCTCTTCTCGGTCCCTACGGTTCCGCAGTTCAGTCCCTGACCGGACTCCTGCAGACGGCCATCACCGTCTTGCCTGCCTGACAGTTCCAAGGGGTCCTAGGCTCCGCCCTAGGCCCCTGACTCTCAGCTCGCCACTTTTACTCCTCTCACTACTCCTCTCCCCACTCGACTCACTTGTCCTTTCCCTGCCTCAGGCCAGCAGACTCCTCGGACGGCGTGACTATCCGCCTGGCTCCGCCCAACTGGTGTGCCTGACTAGACCTGAGGGAGGCGGTCAGGACTTGTTGGCTGCTGGTGCCTCACTGGGGTGGGGGTGTGTGTGGTGTTGTGTGTTGTTACCTGTGACCCCTGGGGGTCCAGGGCGTCACAGATCCTGGGTAAATTTATGTATTTTACCTCCTTCAGTTTTTTTGCAGTATGCAAACAAACGGAAGGCACACGGATGACATACGGACCGTATATGGAACAGAAACGGATGCCACACGGATGCACCTGTAAAAAAAACAAACTGTTTTTTGTGGACCGCGAAAACGGATCGGTCGTGTGAATGAAGCGCTATTCTGGTCTGCCGTTTATAAACAGCAGGCAGAAATAAGTGAATAGCGCCCCCTAGCGTCAGAAAATCTCCGTGGTTTCAGGGGGTAGCTGAGACCCTGGAGATCATGATTTAGGCCGTTTTTTCCGGTCCCCGCTCACGTGATCACCAGTATACACCGTATACCGATGATCACGTTACAGTAAATGACAGCGTCGGTAAAAAATTATTTATCTCCCATCTGGCATGAACAAACATGTCAGATGGGAGATAAATCTCCTCCCCGGTCCCCCGGTGTCGCCAAAGTGTCTCCCCCCGACCCCTCCCGGAAATCCAAGATGGCCGCGCGCACAGCAGTGCGCCAGACGCATTCACCCTACTCCTCTGATTTCTGTCACATGTGCCATGACACATGCGACAGAAAACTCCTCTCCAGGCCCTGCCAGGTCACCCTCTATAACCCCACCGGTGTTCCCCGGTGTCCCACGGTATCTGTGGAGTGTTAATCTCCGGCGGCCCTCTCCTTCACAATAGACGCTGCCGCATGCACAGAGCGGCTGTCAGCTCAGCTTCCTGTGGTCAGACACAGTGAGTGGTGGTTATACATCTGTAAGCTAAATGGGCGGCACGGTGGCTCAGTGGTTAGCACTGCAGTCTTGCAGCGCTGACGTCCTGGGTTCAATTCCCACCAAGGACACCATCTGCAATGAGTTTGTATGTTCTCCCCATGTTTGCGTGGGTTTCCTCCGAGTACCCAAAGACATACAGATAGGGAATTTAGATTGTGAGCCCCAATGGGGACAGTGTTCCCAATGTATGTAAAGCACTATGGAATTAATAGCGCTATATAAATGAATTATTATTATTATTATTGCAATGCCCTGCTCATGAGGTAAGGAACATAGTTGATCAGGAGAGCTATACTACATTTCCAAATGGAGGTATGTGCTATTTCTGTTGCCCTGCTGAACGACTACCAAACATGAGAGTCCGTTATACGCCAGAAGAAAACACATCTAAATAGCGAGCTCTGTTGTTTAGTATTCATTCAGCTGGATAACTGGACTTAAAGGGGTATTCCATCTCCAAGATCCTATCCCCAATATATAGTAGGTGGAATAGCAGTAATATCAGCAAATACCAATATTTGGAAATGTAGAATAGTTCTCCTGATTAGGCATGCCCTTACCTCATGAGCAGGGCATTGCAGCTTTGATAGCAACCGTTACGACATGGACTCTGCTGCTGTGGACCCAGGGAGAGTGGGTGCAGATTCATTGCACCCACACTCCTCACATGGAGGGTCTGCACTCCTAGAAAATGGGGGATACGTTCACCGAGCGTGTCCCCCCATATTCTAGACGGTCGAGAGTCGTTGTGGGACCCCCTTATTTATTTTCTTACAAAAAATTGGTGAAAGAGGGAATGTTTTGGGGAGTGTTTTTTCAAATAATTTTTTTTTGTCTATTTTTTTGTTAGTACTGACAGTTTGTGATGTCGGGTATCTGACAGACGCCATGACATCACAAACTGCTGGGCTTGATGTCAGGTGACCTTACAGCTAGTAGCAACCCCATTTATTACCCCATTTGCCACTGCACCAGGGCACGGGATGAGCTGGGGTGAAGCGCCAGGATTGGCGCATCTAGTGGATGCGCCACTTCTGGGGCGCCTGCGGCCTGCTATTTTTAGGCTGTGAAGGGCCAATAACTATGGACCTTCCCATCCTGAGAATACCAGACCACAGCTGTCCACTTTACCTTGGCTGGTGATCCAATTTGGGGGGACCCTACTTTTTTTTTGTAATTATTATTATTTATAAAATAATTATAAAAAAGAGCCTGGGGTGACCTCCACATTGGATCACCAACCACGGTAAAGCTGCCAGCTGTGGTTTTCAGGCTACAGCCGTCTACTTTACCCTAGCTGGCTATCAAAAATGGGGGGACCCCCACGGCCAGGATTAAAATAAACAATACCCTCACCGACCCTCTTGACATTAAAAATGGCACAAGGCAGGGTTGCCCCTTATCCCCCCTACTCTTTGTCTTGGTCATGGAGCCATTGCTAACCTCCATTCAACAGGACCGGGACATTGAGGGGTTTAATCTGCAGGGAGTTCACCACAAGTCCGCCGCCTTTGCCGACGACTTGTTGGTGGTAATGTCCAGGCCGGAGAGGGGTTTCCCTGCCTTTATGAAATTATTAGAGGAATATGGCCGCTGGTCTAACTTCAAAATTAACCTATCCAAATCAGAAGCGTTAAGCATTAATATCGCCAGCAAAGTTACTAAATCTCTCCAAAACAAGTTCCCTTTTCGATGGCCAAATAGTCACATAACATACTTAGGCATTAAGTTGGGGAAAACCTTCAAGTCCCTATTTGATCTCAACTACAAGCCCCTTCTTCCTAAACTTACCGCACAAATAGCCTCGTGGAAGGCTCCCTTCCTTTCGTGGATGGGTCGGAAAAATTTAATTAAAAGCATTATACTTCCAAAGTTTATTTACCTTTTTCAAATGCTACCCATACCAATTCCCACAGCTTTTCTCTCTCAGTGTAAAGGCTACTTTACACACTGCGATATCGGTCCCGATATCGCTAGTGTGGGTACCCGCCCCCATCTGTTGCGCGACACGGGCATATCGCTGCCCGTGCCGCACAACATCGCCCACAGCCGTCACACATACTTACCTGTCCGGCGACGTCGCTGTGACCGGCGAACCACCTCCTTTCTAAGGGGGCGGTCCGTGCGGCGTCACAGCGACGTCACTGAAACGTCACTGAACCGCCGCCCAATAGCAGCGGAGGGGCGGAGATGAGCGGGACGTAACATCCTGCCCACCTCCTTCCTTCCTCATAGCGCCCGGGAGGCTGGTAGGGAGAGCTTCCTCGCTCCTGCGGCGTCACACGCAGCGATGTGTGCTGCCGCAGGAGCGACGAACAACCTCGTTACTGCTGCAGTAACGATAATTGGGAATGGACCCCCGTGTCGCCGATTAGCGATTTTGCATGGTTTTGCAACGATGCAAAATCGCTTATCGATGTCACACGCAACGGCATCGCTAATGCGGCCGGATGTGCGTCACAAAATCCGTGACCCCAACGACTCCACATTAGCGATGTCGTAGCGTGTAAAGCCCGCTTTACTCTTTAATCTCCAACTACGTCTGGAACAAACATAAACCGAGAATCAACTTTCAAACATTGAACCTCCCAAGGGACAGGGGGGGCATGGGATTACCCAATATTTCGTTATATTACCAAGCCGCCGTCCTTTCCAGAACGGTAGACTGGATCAGACGCCCACCGACTAAATTGTGGATATCTATAGAAGAATACCTAGCCCCCACCCCTCTACGAGCTATGCTACTTTCCCCTGCAAACCAGAGGGATAAAAGATCCTTCACAAATGAGCTTACGAGAACTCTCTTGCACAAATGGAAGGAAAACAGAGAGATATTGGCCCCGCCTCTCTCCCCTTTAACCCAAGTTTCCGACATATTAGATGCCGATGTAAACCAAGCCGCGTCCACGAAATCCACATTTCTGACCAATGTGAATGTTCTGTTAGCTGATCTTTTGGTGGACGGCTCTTTGATATCTGAACAGGAGATGGGTATGAACCTAGGCCTCTCTAAGCTCACATTTCTTCATCATACAAAGTTAAAACATGTGATTCATCCATTATTACCTCATACTCATCTCGACAGACCTTTAACTGCATTTGAATCTTTTTGCATGCAAGCCCGGGCTCCCAGGAAAATTCTTTCTAACCTGTACCATACCCTGCTTACAAAAAAACTGGTGGTAAAGAGAGCATATATACTAAGATGGGAAAGGGACCTGAGTACTACATTTACCGATTTACAAACGAGCCAAATTTACAATGCCTCACATGGTCCGTCATGTTGTGTGAGAGTTCAAGAGAATTCATTTAAAGTGATTGCGAGATGGTACATTGTCCCCACCTCGTCTAGTACATGGAGCTCTTCCAACTCAGATCAATGCTGGCGATGCGGGAGGGACAAGGGAACATATTTACATGTGTGGTGGACTTGTCCGATTATCCAGACCTTCTGGCGGATGGCATCACAGTTAATATTTGACCTCACAGGCAAACAGGGGGTTCTGGAACCTGGACAAATGCTTCTGAACTTCCCAATCTGGCCTAAAGATAAAGCTTCTTCAAAACTGGCGTCATTTGTAGGCTCAGCCTGTAAACTTCTCATAGCCCAATTGTGGCGCACAACGAAAATTCCCACTCTCACGCAGCTCTTGCTGAAGATCGATCAATTATATCACGTTGAAGAATTCTCAGCCCTTTCACGTCAAAATATGCTCTCTTTCCTTCAAGTCTGGAAGGCTTGGCAGGCCTATAAGTCTAAACCTCAATTTTCAATAGTGACTTCGCAGACGGCAGCATAGGGGATTGTAAGTCACCCTTCCCCCCACCAATGAGATGAATGACAGCTGTCTAACCATCCTTGCCACAGATTGAATGGATCTAAGACCAAAATCCTCTCCTTTCTTCTCTCCTTTCTATCTCTTTCCCCTTTCCTTTCGTCTCTTGAACCCTCTAACTCTAATCCCGTAACTGAATTTCATGCGATAAAAATTCGCTCTCCTGGATTCTAGCTCCCCCCCTACTTCTAGTTTCTATGATACTTGTTGTTAAAAATTGTTGCATATTAATACAGAAACCAGGCAACTAATTTAATTCGGGCTTTCCCACTACCCGATGGTTAAGTTTATTATTTGGAAAGCTCAGACAACACATAAGTAATCTGAGTCATAGAGTTAAAATGGGAAGCGTCGGATGCAAATGTAATTGTATTAGTCAAGACTGTGATTTCTGATGATTGTGTATTTTTATTTTCTTTTGCTTCAATAAACAAAACATTAAAACAAACAAAAATGGGGGGACCCCACGTCATTTTTTTTAAACTATTTTTTTAATGGGCTTCCCTGTATTTTGATTGCCAGCCAAGGTAACGCCAGGCAGATGGGCTGGCAACCTGTAGCTGTCTGCTTTATCTGCGCTGAGAATCAAAAATACCGCGGAGCGCTACGTCATTTTTTTAATGATTTATTTTTACAGTTCTGTCATGTCAGGCAATCAAAATACACGGAAGCACTTTTTTTTTTAGTTATTTAAATAAATAATTAAAAAAAAAAAATATGGGCTCCCGCTGCATTTTTTGTATTGCTAGCTATGGGTAATCCAAGCAGCTACTGGCTGCCAACCCCCACTGCTTGGTGTTACCTTCACTGGCAATGGAAAATCCAGAAAAGCATTTTTTTACTTTTTTTGCCAAAAAACTAAAAAAAAAAAAAATGACGTGAGCTTCTCCATCTTTTTGTATGCTAGCCAGGTACAGCAGGCAGGTACGGCTGCCCCCAACCCCCAGCTGCCTATTTGTACCCGGCTGGGAATTTAAAATATAGGGAAACCCTTTTTTTAATTATTTCATGAATTTCATGAAATAATTAAAAAACAAATGACATGGGCTTCTCCCCATTTTTGTGTCCAGCCAGGTACAACTAGGCAGCTGGGGATTGGAATCCGCAGCACAGGTTAGCCCGAGGTTTCTGGGCGCCTCTGCTGCGAATTGCAATCCGCAGCCGCCCCAGAAAATGGCGCTTTCATAGAAGCGCCATTATCTGGCGCTGTAGCCAACTCTTCCAGCAGCCCTGAAGCCGGGTGGCTTGCTGAGTAATCATCATGAGTTAATACTGGCTTTGTATTACTAGCTAGTATTAAGCCAGAGATTCTTAATATCAGGCAAGTTTGACCCGGCCATTAAGAATCTATAATAAAGGGTTAAAAAAAAGACACCACGCACAGTTAAAATACTTTAATAGAAATAAATACACAGACACATTACAGACTCCATGTGTATTACTCCCTTTTATCCCTCCACGATCCATGGTCTTCTGT
Source organism: Anomaloglossus baeobatrachus (assembly GCF_048569485.1). Taxonomy (NCBI): domain Eukaryota; kingdom Metazoa; phylum Chordata; class Amphibia; order Anura; family Aromobatidae; genus Anomaloglossus; species Anomaloglossus baeobatrachus. Next base: position 7,071 of record NW_027442411.1, read on the forward strand.
CTTCTTTCTCCTTCAACACATTCAGCTCTGCTACATCAGCAGCGGTGCATGTGAGAAAGGACGCTGCTTCCCGTGCAGCCTGAGTGATCAGAGGCTCCGTGCTGAATAGCGGTGATGTCACCATTGACAGGCGAGTTGCTATAGCAACGGTGATCTCCGTTATTAACCGGCTGTGGCAGCCGGTGAATAAGGGAACAGAGAAGCAGACCGGGAAACCGACCGTGTGCCAGAGCATCTCACCAGTACACGGAGATACACAAACAATCACCGCGTACTGGAGAGATGCACTGACAGGACCTAGGACAGGCCATGACGTCTAGCCATGTGACCAGTCTGTAGCCAATGAGATAACAGACACGTGACTGGTCACATGCTATTTTGACAACATCACGTAGGTCCTGTCATCACTGCTGGTTACCGGGAAGACGCAGCGATTATCGGGAGGAATAGCGGCAGGAGACAGAGTGCAGGACGCATCCCGGGGACCGGTAAGTGATATGGCAATGTTTATTAACTGTATGTGTACATTTATAACGTGTTTTTATGTGTTTGTGATTGCCTCCCATTGTTTCCTATGGGGTTCGAGCGGTTCGCCGAACCAGTTCGCCGAACCGAACTCGAACGAGACCTCCGTTCGGCGAACCAAGCTCGAGCCGAACCGCGACCGGTTCGCTCATCTCTAATCAGGATATCACTCACAGGACCAGCAATCACAGGCAAAGCAGTGCTAAGCTTATAGCCGGCACTGGTTCACTGGAAATGTCAGCTTTTAAGGCATCCAAGGTCCGGAAGTGAGGCCCGAGAGAAGGCTCCACCCCCTAGCCATGTGGACGGGGAGGCGAACCATGACAGTACCCCCTCCTCAAGGGGGGGGCACCGGACCCCCAGGATATTTCCGGTGGAAAGCCGCAATCAACCGATCGGCCCGCACGGATCGAGCCGGCACCCAGGTCCTGTCATCCGGACCGTAACCCTTCCAATGGATCAGATACTGGAGGGAACTAGGAACCCAACGAGAATCGATAATATGCTGGATCTCGTACTCCTCCTCACCGTCCACAAATATTGGAGCCGGGGGCGTCTGAGAATCCACCACAGATAGAACAAATGGATTAAGCAAGGAGGTATGAAATACGTTAGGAATACGCAAGGTCTGGGGCAGTTGTAACCGAAAGACCACCGGGTTGATCACTTCAATGATCTCATAGGGTCCTATAAACTTAGGACCCAACTTAGCAGACGGAACCCTAAGCCTAATATTCCGAGTGGACAGCCACACTTTGTCCCCCACTTGAAAGGGGGGTCCCAGAGAACGGCATTTGTCCGCTTGGCGTTTCTGGGACTGTTGAGCGTCTCGATACACCGTCGTACCTCCTTCCACACCTCCCCCAGATGCTGAACGACTGACTCGGCCCCTGGACACCCTGAATCCATTCTAGAGAAGGTCCCGAAGTGAGGGTGAAACCCGTAATTACAGAAGAAGGGAGAAGTCCCCGTAGACTGATGGACTCTGCTATTGAATGCAAACTCCGCAAGGGGCAAAAACGTACACCAATCCTCCTGCTGAGCAGAAACCAAGCACTGCAGGATTTGCTCAAGGGTCTGATTCGTCCTCTCCATCTGCCCATTGGACTCGGGATGATAGGCGGACGAGAAGGACAACTCAATTCCCAACCGCCTGCACAAGGCCCTCCAAAACCGAGAAATGAATTGTACCCCCCTGTCAGACACAACATTCAGGGGCAACCCATGGAACTGAACCACCTGGTCAATAAAGTGGTTGGCAAGGGCCGCAGCATTAGGTAGACCGGAGAGGGGAACAAAATGTGCCTGTTTACTAAAACGATCCACCACCACCCACATCACAGTCATACCATTTGAGACAGGGAGGTCCGTAATGAAATCCATGGACAAGTGGGTCCATGGTCTTTCAGGAACAGGTAATAGAACCAGTTCCCCGGCCAGCCGGTTACGACATACCTTAGCACGGGCACATGTAGCACAGGCAGACACAAACCCAGCAACATCTGAGTGAAGAGATGGCCACCAAAACAGTCGAGCAACAGCCTTGCGAGTGGCTGTAATTCCAGGATGGCCGCTAAGTACGAACTCATGGAAATCTTGAAGTACTCGTATCCGGAGGTGCAAAGGGACAAACAGTTTAGTGTCTGGAGCGGAAGATGGAGCTGAGCCTCCCTGACCTCAGCCTCTAACTTGGATGACAAGGTAGCGACCACCACCCCTCGCGGAAGAATGGAGGAAGGATGCTCGGGAGGTGACACCAGGTCCAAACTACGGGACAGTGCATCTGCCCTCACGTTTTTAGACCCCGGCTGAAAAGTAATACAAAAATGTAATCTAGAAAAAAAAAAGAGCCCACCTCGCTTGTCGAGGCGTCAATCTCTTGGCGGACTCAATATACGCAAGGTTTTTATGATCAGTGATGACAGTAATACGGTGAACAGCACCCTCCAAAAAATGCCTCCATTCTTCAAATGCCAACTTTACCGCCAATAATTCACGGTTACCCACATCATAATGCCTCTCAGCCGGAGTGACTTTCTTGGAGAAGAATGCACATGGTCGCAGATTAGTCAGAGTAGCAGGGCCCTGAGAGAGAACAGTTCCCACCCCCACCTCTGAGGCGTCCACCTCCACAATAAACGGCGCCTCGAGGTCAGGCTGTACCAGGACCGGGGCGGACATGAACCGGTCCTTTAACTCAAGAAAAGCCTGGACAGCCGTTTGTGACCAGTTCTGCAGATCTGCCCCTTTCCGTGTAAGGTCAGTCAATGGCTTGGCAATTTGAGAAAACCCCTTAATGAACCTTCGATAATAATTTGCGAAACCCAAAAAGCGTTGTAGCGCCTTGATATCCCTGGGTTGCACCCAATCCACGATAGCCTGCACCTTTCCTGGGTCCATTTTAAACCCATCACGAGAAAGGAGTAAAAACAAAAAAGGCTATTTCCTGAACAGAGAAAACACATTTTTCAAGCTTGGCAAACAGATGGTTATCACGTAATCTCTGTAATACTGAGCGAACATGCGTAATATGCGTATCCCTATCGGCAGAATAAATCAAAATGTCATCGAGATAGATGACCACAAAACGACCAAGAAAATCAAAGAAGATATCATTGATGAAATTTTGAAACACCGCAGGAGCATTTGTTAGACCAAAAGGCATCACCAAATTCTCAAATAACCCCTCTGACGTCAGAAAGGCCGTTTTCCACTCATCCCCTTCTCTAATACGGATAAGATTATAGGCCCCCCTGAGGTCTAGTTTGGTAAACCACCGGGTTTCAGAGAGTTGGTTGTAGACATTAGGGATGAGTGGAGGTGGATACGTTTTTTTCACAGTAATTTTGTTCAATTCTCGGAAATCGAGATATGGCCTTAATCCTCCGTCCTTCATCTTTACAAAAAAGAACCCAGTGGCCACAGGGGAAGAAGAAGGATGGATATGCCCTTTACGTATATTATCAGATATGTATGATTTCATAGCAGCCCATTCTGGACCCGAGAGGTGATATAAACGGGCCTTGGGCAATTTGGTAATGGGAAGCAAATCGATGGCACAGTCATATGGGCGATGAGGCGGAAAAACCTCGGCCTCTGTTTCCGAGAATACGTCTCCGTAGTCCCTCAGGTATTCCGGAAGACCCTCAGGACTTACGGAGAACACAAGTACAGATTGTAAACACCTTTTATGACAAGCAGGACTCCATTTGACTATGGTACGACACTCCCAATCAATAACGGGATTATGTAACATTAACCATGGATACCCCAACACTAATCCAGCAGGGAGATTGGCCATTACAAAACAAGAAATAGTTTCAGAATGCTGAGACCCGATCACCAGAGTAAATTTTTCTGTAGCAAACCGAATGAGGTTTTGAGGCAGCAGTGTTTTATCAATTGCCAGGAGTTGAATGGGTCCTTCTAACCTCACTGTCCCTAACTCTAATCTTTGGACCAACTCAGAGTCAATGAAGTTCATAGCGGACCCACAGTCAACAAAGGCAGTAGCAGACCAGACCGACTCCTTGACCCAGAGGTCAACATTCAGAAGTATCTTATTGGAGGAGAGGAAAGGTATCTGATAGTCTGGGCAACTTCCTCGACCGTTACCCAGACTTAGAAATTTCCCGACGACTGTTTAGCAAAGGGGCAAGCCGGGCAGTGTTTCCTCCAGTGTCCATGGTGTCCACAATAGAAGCACAGCTTGAGATCATGGCATCTTCTCCTCTCCTTCTCATCCAGACTGATGGCTCCAACTTCCATGTGTTCCGTAGCCGGCAACAAAGAAAGTGCCCTAGGTAGAGGGGGCGGAATCTCACGCATGGTGCCCCTTCTTTCCCGTAATCTGCGGTCCATACGAACGGCCTCCGTCATCGCATCATCCAAGGTGCTGAGAGGATGGTGCAGAGCCAAGGCATCTTTCAGTGAGTCTGAAAGACCTCTCCGGAATTGGCACCTAAGTGCAGAATCATTCCACCGTACCTCAGTGGACCACTGCCGAAACTCAGAACAATATAGCTCAGCAATGTGGTTTCCCTGAGTGAGACACATGATCCTGTCCTCAGCCACCCATACACGGTCTGGTTCATCATATATCACCCCGAGGGAGTCAAAGAAGAGGTCAACCGAATGCCGTTCCGGGGCCGAAGGGGGTAGTGAAAATGTCCAGGTCTGGGGAACCCCTCTAAGCAATGACATGATGATCCCCACCAGCTGGGTCTCATTCCCCGAGGACCGAGGCTGGAGAGTGAAAAGGAGCCTGCAACTCTCCCTAAATGTCCAAAATAGGTTTTTCTCCCCCAAGAATTTATCGGGAAGCATTACCGTGGGTTCGGGGGAGGTCAGTTGGACATCAGTGGGACTATGCTGTCCTACGGTTTGTGAGGTAGCTGCTGTGGAGACACGGGGCTCAGTGGGTGCTCTCGTCCACTAAAACCCGCCGCCTTTAGAAAGACAGCGTGGCTCAGGGCTCATCCCAACTGAACGCCGGCCTCCTTAACCGTGGGCGTAACACTACTCAGACAACACAGGGTGGGGGAACCACAATAATTAGACTTTATTGGATCCCTAAACAATTAACGGCACATAACACATAACCAGCAAAACACAAAAGTAACAGGCAACAGAGTCTCACCCTTCCGCTGGCTCACCAAGGATTTAGAATGTCCTTGCCTCAGAGGTTCCAGGGCCGCTTACTCCAATCCAGCAGCACCCCGCTTTTGGCGGGCACCCACCGAGAAAGGAATAATGCCAGATTTAGGAAGCTGTCTGAGGTCTGAAAAGTCTGTAACAGGTGACTGAACTGTCCCAACCTGAGTGTCCTCCTTAGGTAGTCCTGGTATGATGATACAATCCTGGCAGCCGGAGTCGAAATCCCTAGGCTGTGGATATGGTCTCCAACCGGAACCGGAGTCCCTAGATTGAAGCCATAAGATTTCCTGATCCTCTAGTCAGCTCCGAAGAGCTTAGACTGGATCGATCAGCATCCATCAACCTGGTGGCTTAAAGAAGTCCCTTTGTATAGCCACAGCCTTCCACTTAGATACACTGCGTCCTCATCGATTGGTTGGACAAGAGTGCCTCTCCCATTGGATGAATCTCAAGCTGCATGGACAATGTTCATCCAAATGATGTCTACAGAAAGACTGAAGATATCTACATGGAGTCTGCAAGTCACAGACTCAACAATGGCTACTAAGGTAATCACATTAGCAATACACAACTACAATACAATGGTTACTGGAAAAGTCTGGAGAACAATACGTCTGGCTTTCAGTGGCCAACACAATTACATTGAGTCAACAAGAGTCTTGTAAAAACAATGAGGGACTTCTCCCCCGTCTATAAACAATCTATCATGCTGTCTGGCTGAATTTTAAGAAACTTTAACCCATGAGAGTCCATGTCGTCACAGCTGCCACTGAGGTGGTCCTCGCAGAAGCGGAGACCTCACTCTGCAGCATATTGTGTGAAGGTACCAGGGTGCGATGCTCTGCAGCCAAATCCTACACCAGCTGCGTAAGGTTGGCTACTTGCTCGCACAAAGTACTGAGTGGATCCATTACAGTCTTTTAGCCTGCAAAGTTGGATCCCACTACCAAGAAATAAATGTCTTTTTTTTTTCTCTTTCTCCTATGGGAGATAAAGTCTATTGAGGCCGGCTATACTGTCATGCTGCCACCAGGGGGAGCCAGAGCTCTGCAGCAGAAGACACTACACAGAGCAACGAGAACCAGGAAGTAAATACACAGCGTTCTCATACACTGCCTCACAGCACAGCTGAGAAACAGAGCTGCAGGGCATGCGAGGAATAGTCAGGTAGGCTGGGTCGATCACCGTACGGGAAAAAGCAGAAGCGGAGTCAAAGTCAGGCCAAGGTCAGTACCGGAGGAAGCAACTGAGTGGGGAAATAGGAGAGGGGACAGAGGACAGGAGGGACGACCAGGGGATGGAACACAGACAAGGGCACGGGGGCACAGGAACAGATAGATCAGGATATCACTCACAGGACCAGCAATCACAGGCAAAGCAGTGCTAAGCTTATAGCCGGCACTGGTTCACTGGAAATGTCAGCTTTTAAGGCACCCAGGGTCCGGAAGTGAGGCCCGAGAGAAGGCTCGGCCCCCTAGCCATGTGGACAGGGAGGCAAACCATGGCATACTCCTAGTCCTGTTTTTGTGAATGGTATGAGTTATATGGAGTTAGCATAAAATGCACAATACAATGAAAATCTGGATATATTTGTCGCTAAGTTCCTGTGATTGTGCATTTAACATTTTTTCATCTGAGCAAATCCTTTTGCTTCTCAGGAATTGCCCGATGGGAATAGTTGACTTGGGGTGTGACAAGGTGGCATGAAGGAGCGTGTGCGTGAAAAAGAGAAATAGATAAAAAAAAATCACTTGTAGTATTGATCTGTATGTCCAAAAAGTAAACCAAATCAACTTTATTGGAGAGATAACCAAATATTTATACAAACTCTCATCTTTTGTTGGGTTGGGGTCGGTCACAGCTTAAAATTAACCATTATAATTATGCAACCGAATATACCATTTCAAACGAGGCGTAATGCCACTCCTGGTGCAATCAGCCTTCACTTAACATCCACCATTTTCAACCACTGACCGCTGTGACTTAAAACAATATAACATACAATAAAGGGGAGGAAGGGTGGGACAGCAGCACACTGTGTCCAGGGTGGCCAGCAGCACAGCAGCGTCCAGGTCTCAGGGTGAGGAGAGGCCGAATCCAGGAAGTAAGGGGAATTATATAGGGGAACCAATACTAAGGAAAACAGTGAGATTGGACACCTTAAAGGGGGCAGGGTTCGGGCATGGGAGACGGATTTTAACCCCTTACATACCGGGCTCAGAAGTCAGGGTACATTCAGTGCAGCCCCACTGACCTGCCCTGCAGACTGCTGAGACCCCACCACTGCACCAATCTTCCATGCCCAAATAAAACACACAATTGTAGTAAACCAAATCAACTTTATTGGAGAGATAACCAAATATTTATACAAACTCATCTTTTGTTGGGTCAGTCACAGCTTAAAATTAACCGTTGTAATTATGCAACCGAATATACAAATATTTCAATCGAGGCGTAATGCCAGCCCGGACTCCCGGTGCAATCAGCCTTTGCTTAACATCCACCATTTTCAACCACTGACCGCCACGGAGGAGCAAAAGTTGCTAGACTGCGCTCCGACCCCCACCCATAAAAAAGAAGGCCTGCTCAATGCCTTCTTGAAGGCCTAATAAAATAGCTGCCTGTGCCTGATGGAGTTTTACCATGTCGGACCTCATGGGACAGGAACAGAGCTCATCACCGAATACGAAAAGCTTGGGCGATACCGCACCATCTATGAAGAAAGGACAAAATTAGTGAAGCAATAAATGAAGTCTACCATAACGCACAAAACAAGAGGAACGCCAACTACCGATGTGTTGAAAATCAGGGTTGGCAAACCAGCCCGTGCAGCCTCGGTAGCAGCACCCATCCTAAAAGAATGTGTACCAAACTCGAAAGGGTTAGGCCAAGAAAACCAAAGACACTTACGAAAAAAGGAACAAGAACTGGAACTTTTCACAGCTAGGGACTATCCTCTAGAGGTAGAAGGAAACACCGGAGCTGAGCACCGCATATAGTTAACCAAAGCAATACCTGCCAGACGGATCCGTTCCTGGTCTTACAAACCCAAACACGCAAACCGCCCGAAGACCACCGGAACTGTGCTTTGCAAAAACAACTTCTCACCGATTCGCAAAGCGTCAAAAAAGGCCAAGCCAAAGGAAAACGCAAAAAGAACCGATTCAAAAGTGGGCAAACAAAATTACATGCACAATCAATTGCCACCATGTAACGCTATGGACAGATCCAAAAACCCCTGGGAAATGAAAGCAAGCTTTTTCAGGTGGGAGGTGAAAAAACCATTGCTTTGGAATCAATTTCAATACCCAAGAAGGGTAACCAAAAGTAAAGCCAAAGCGCAGCTGAGCAACAGCCTCTTTATTGGGGTACCGTTCGAGCCACGGTCCCATCGCGAGAACACCCACTGGCGTCCTTATCCAGCGTGTTTGATAGTTTCTCTGGCAATGTTGTGGACGAACTAAGGCACTGGGTTGCTGCATGTGCTCCGCCACAAGCGGAGCACTTATGCCTGAATTTACATAGGCCAAAGAAGCGGCAGTGGCCTTCGTTAAATAACCAACACGTGCCAGGTCTATGAACGGCCACTGATAGGGGACGGCAGAGATGCTAAGGTGAAAGGGGTCATAAGTGTTCTGGGCCAGCATTAAACGCAGCCAAGTGCCAAGTGTCCGTGGCTTTAAATTCCCAACCCAACTGGGGTTGAAGGGCCAAACGATGATGAAAATCCTCGTCGTAACGCCACCAAGCTGATCCCCCATGTGACTTGTAGGAATTATAAATGGTGTCGAGATATATAAACATCTCAGAACAGCGCTCAGGGTGCTTCTGTCCCATGACACATCCCATAACAAAAAATGCCTGAAGCCAGTTGTTAATGGGCTTAGCCACTTTTGGCCTCCTCTCGAAAGGACGATCAGATGAGCTCCGTTCCTTGTCAACTAACTGTACGTTAATTGGTTGAAACTAAAGACCATACATCAACATAATCATTCGCCCATATTTTTTGGACAGTCTCAGCATCCAAATGGGATCCCAAAGGGGCAATACCGCACTAGAAAGCATCTCTGTGAATGTCAGCACGAGGCGGGAGGTCAGACTGTGTAGGAGGTTAACCAGCTAAAGAAGGGTTAATTACTATATCCCCTGCCTGTAAATTAGCTAACAGTGTCTGAATAGTCGCTGCCATGCCCGCACTACCCCCCTCACGCCCCCAAGTATTGGTACTCACCAGCATCCGGAAGGGGAGCGACAGCAGGCTCCTGGAGAGGATCAACAAACGTCTCCCTCTGAGGAGGTCAGGAACGACGGCGATGATGCCCATGGGGTACACATTTGCAGCCCCCTGCACCAAAGATGGCAGGTGAGGAGCTGCAACTGAGCAAAGGGGCCAGAAGGGCTTATTACTGCCCCAGCACCCAGGGGTGCATCCTGCTGGAGAAACTGAGGGGGCACCATGCCTGCAGACCCCTGGTTCATAGTGTCATGGTGTCCCCCTGTTATTCTTAGTGACGGTGGTGGCTGTTTAACTAGCGGTTTGGGGACGCAGGGGTTAACTAATACCGGCCACGGCTCCACACTGCCGGAGGAACAGTGTCGGTGTGCGGCAGCCACGGCCAGAAGCTGGGAGGGAGTGAGGAGCTGAGAGGGAGTGAGGGGTGAGGGATCTGCATGAGTTGATGGTACATCAGGGTTAATAGCTACCGGGAGGAAATTAGTGGGGCTAGTCGGGAGGCGCGCACACGACAAGTACGCATGTGTGGTGCCCCAGCAGTCTGGTTGCCACAGCAGTGTTGCCCTCCTCAAAAGGTTTAATGCTGAGCCTGGAGATAGTTGAGGAAATCCATTAGCCAGTAAGTACCATCATCTGTTACGGGGGGACCGGCAGATTAGGACTAGGGGGTATATATCCTAATCGCCAGTCGGGGCCCACCGTGCTCCAGATGACAAAGGAGCTGCTGGCACCTGAGGGTTAGGCGGAGACTATAGAGCTGGATGGCTCTGAGATAACCCAGGAACTCTGGGAACCGGTCACGTGTGTTGGGACACGTCAGACCGGACGACAACCCGATTAGCGTTTTGGTGCACCTAGCGCTACACCAACCACGTGTGCAGGAAACACGTCAGGCCGGGTGGTAACCAGGTAGCATTGACCGGAAGACCGCCACGAAAGCGCCCTGTCGGCCACGTGTGTAGGACACGTCAGGCCGAGCGGTCCTCCGATTAGCGTTTCTGGCCACCTCTCTCTCGACTGGCCACATGTGTGTAGGACACGTCAGGCCAGATGGGTTTACCAGTAGCGTTGACCGGGAAGCCGAGGAGGATAAGGAACACCCTGTTAACTCCACAGGGGTCCTGGGGTACGCTGTCCGTGCGCGTAGGGGACACAACCGGACAGGTGGCGCAGCAGGTGCGTTGTCCGTGTGCGTAGGGGGCACAATCGGACAGGTGGCGCAGCAGGTGCGTTGTCCGTGTGCATAGGAGACACAATCGGACAGGTGGCGCAGCAGGTGCGTTGTCCGTGTGCGTAGGGGGCACAATCGGACAGGAAGCACAGCAGCCGCAACCCAGTTAATGCCACTGGGCTGCTATAGCAAGACTGGAACGGCAGGAGGGAAGCACGGCGCCTGACCCTGATGTGCCGAGCCACGAATCTTGGCGTGACAGGCACCGTTCGCCTAACCCTACCTACCGCTTCCCAACATAGGCTTATGCCGCAATGAGGCTCTAACATGGAGTTGTGCTCTGACTGAGCAAAAGTGAAGACTGCGCACCTCCATGTTGTCTCCAGCCCCTTTTATAACCTGGGTCCACCCCAAACCCAGGGTGGAACCACCAAGGTCTAATAGCAGAGTGCCGTGTCATCAGTGACGTCACATGCGACCTATCCGGAACCGCCACGTCATTGATTACCTCATGGCAGCCACGCCCCAAACACTTCAACAGTCATCGTCTGACGACCAATACTGAGGTGCCAGGTCATAGGGGCGGGCCTCTGCGAGCCAGTCCGGAGTTGCCACGTCATCAGGACACCTGACACCCTCTGCCCTATCAGGGCCTGCCACCTCACGGACATGCTCAGTGAGGTCCTTACCGGACCTAGCCTCTGATGCACTAAGTGCCTGAGCATGCCCAGTAGCCTGAGCAACAGGCTCAGAAAGCAGACTATCAGTTTGAGCATGCTCAGTAGGCACATCCCAGAACTTAGACACAGCACGAAGTCCAAGTACCTGTGCAAAGAGGCTGTTAGGGTTAATTGTGGGAGCATGCTCAGTAGCCTGAACTGAGGACTTAGTCTCAGACATAACACAATCAGGCTGAGCATGCTCACTAGGCAAAACACCGGGCTTAAACTCTGGCTGGGGTAAATCGGCGCACGCATGCGCACTAGCCGCCTCTCCACACTTAGACGTGGTGGAAGGAACAGCCAACTGGAGGCACGGCCAAGAACGGCAACCGGCGCCTGGGCGCAACAGGAACCGCAGCAGGCTGCTTGCGGCTATGGCGGCGCCGGTTCGTAACATCATCCAACACAGTTTCTCTCCCAGAGCAGCAGAGGGAGCTCTTAATCTGGAGTTCCAGGGAGGATCCCTTAAGCTCTGACCTAGGGGAGGAGTTAGTTAGTCTGTGAGGAGAGTTCAATGAAAGAGGAACTCGAGTAGTGTGGTGTGTGAGCTGGGAGCGGAGCCAGATTGCTCGGCCCAGGAAAACACAGGCCACAGAGAGGCAAAAGAGGAGAAGAACATTGGGGAGTGGAGCGCAGCCAGCTCACCGCGACGTGATCGCTAGAAAACTTGAATATCGGAGTTCAGGGCCACTCGAGTACTCGAGTACCGATGGTCGCATCTGGAGGACGAGAGGACTGCAGGTCTCTGTCCACCCCACACCCGGAGGTGCAGCTGTAAAGTCAGGACCTGGAGCCCGGATAGACAGAACGGCACCTGTAATCGTCCACGCAGCCCGCCATATGGGAAAGTAATAAATTACCTCAGAGCAGCAGAACGGGTCTCAGTATACTGAAACAGTGGGACCCCAGTTACACAAACAGAGCATAGGGAGCAGGCCTCATTAATCATCTGGCCAGTGTGAGACCCCCGTCTGCTTCCAGGCCACTGGATCACCATTACCACCTGTAACAGGCTCCCAGGACTTCCCCAGTTGCCAAAGACAAGTAAAGGAGAAACCCACACCACTGAATTAATCAGCAACTAAGGGAGGCAGATTGCAGATTTAAATCTGCCTCCCAGAGCTCATGTGACTCTCTGAGGCAACGCCCATTAGCAGGAGAGGAGGAGAGTGGAATGGAGGGAATCACCAACCATCTGACTGTCAGAGGATACAGCATCTCGTATCCACTGGCAACAGCTCACACTAGGGGACCCAGCATCCCAGGGCCCCTGAGTGACAACATTGCTCCCAGGGTACGACGTGCTCGGTCAGAACCTGCACTAGTGCAAGCTCCGGGGAGCCAGAGTACACGTAGGAGCACGACGGACCCACTCAGGTGCAGAACCACCAGACCTGACAGTACCCCCCTCTTGAGGAGAGACCTCCTAACTCTCAGCACCCAGTTTGCCAGGAAACCTTTTATGGAAGTCAGCAATAAGTTTATTAGCGTGGATATCTCACCTCGGAACCCACGACCTCTCCTCTGGACCATATCCCTTTCAGTAGATCACATTTTGGACCCAATTCTGTACCTTTCTGGAATCAACACTCTGCTCGACTTCAAACTCCTCCTGACAATTCACAAGGACCGGGCATGGGGGAAGGTGAGGTGTGATCTGTCTTTTAGCCTTCTTAAGAAGGGACCTATAAAAGATATTAGGGATTCAGATACTGGCAGGGAGCTTTACTCTAAAGGTGACTGGATTGACCACCTCCAGGATGGGAAAAGGCCCAATAAATTGAGGCCCAAGCTTGGGACAGGGTACCTTGTGCTTAAGGTTTTTTTGTGGATACCCACACCAGATTCCCAACTACCAGCTTCTCCTCCTGAGACCGGTGCCTATCCACCGCATCCTTCTGTGATGTAGACGCTTTCTCAAGCTGTCTGCAAATCCCCTCCAAGTTTTTAACCTATTGGTGGTCTCAGACACCCCAGAACTCACTTCCCACCCCCGGAAAAACACTGGAGACCTGGGATCAAAACCAAAGTTGCAAAAGAGGTACACAAAGACTCATGATGCCTAATATTGAGTGCAAACTCCGCTAAAGGTAAATAAACCCCCTGATTATTGGAACAGAAGTAACTCATGTCTCTAATGACTGGTTAGTCCACTCTGAAAGGGTATGGGGATGATATGCTCAGGAGAATGATTAATTCTGTTCTAATCCGACTACAGAAAGCCTTCAAAAACGTGGAGATAAACTGTGAACCTTGATCACAATATTAACAGGAACACCGTGCAACCTGATCACATTATTGATCCACCATGTCCTGAGCTGATGGTAATTGACTCAGAGGAATAAGATGGCACTGGCGAGAGAAGCAGTCAACAATTACTCAGATGACAGTCATTCCCTTTAGAGGCCGGAAGATCAGTAAGGAAATCCATTGGGCAGACTATGGAACTTTACTCCTGGCACACACCTCACAGGCTTGAACAAAGGCCTCAACATCCAGGCCTAGCGCGGGCCACCAATACACCTGTTTAACCAAATGCATGGTACTCTTAACCCCCATGTAACCGGCCAATGCAGAATTGTGACAGTTCTGAATAAAACGGAGTCTGAAGCTAACAGGCTCAAACAATCTGTCCCATGGGGTATCAGAGGGGGCCAAATGCTGTGACTTCAAAATCTCCCATTCCACATTAGTGATAGCAACTACCATCACTGGGGAAAAAGTGCGACAGGGGAACCTCCTCCCATTGGACAGGACAGGAAAAAATGAGAACGTGAAAAAAATAAGGCCCATCTAGCCTGCCTTGGGTTAGGCCTCTTGGCATTTTCTAAATAAATTACATTTTTATGGTCCGTGAGTATCACAAAAGAGTGTCTAGTCCCCTCCAAAAATTGTCTCCACTCTTCAAGAGCCCATTTAATGGCTAGCAATTCCCGGATACCAACATAACAATTTAACTCGATGGATGAAAATTTTCTCAAAAAGAAGGCGCAGGGCTGAAGGTGAGTGAGAGCCGCAGACCCCTGGGATAGTACTGCATTTTCTGAAACATCTATCTCCACTAGAAATGGTCTATCGAAGTCAGGCTAAACTAGAACCAGAACACAGGTAAATGCCTCCTTGAGGCAGGAAAATGCCCTAGTAGCCACAGGCCCGCATTTACAAACATCCGCTTCCTTTTGGGTAAGGTCAGTAAGGGGTTTGACAAGTTTAGAAAAACCCTTATTAAACCTCCTATAGTAATTAGCAAACCTCAAAAATCTTTGAAGGGCTTTCAGGTTTTTGTGTTGGACCCAATCCTGTACAGCCTGGCGCTTAGCAGGGTTCATGCGGAATCCAGTGGATGATAAAATTACAAATCTCCTCAACCTCGAAGGAGCCCTTGGGTACGTTCACATATAGATTATTCTCCTTAAGCCTGTTAAAGGGAACATGTCAGGTGCAGTATGCAACCATAACCACAAGCAGTTCTGGGTGCATACTGCTAATCCCTGTCTAACTGTCCCTGTAAACACTAGCATAGTGTGAGATGCCGAGGGGAGAAGTACTAGAGAACAGGTATGTTTCCCCTCAGTTCATTTCATATGCCTCCATGTACTGATTGTGGAGCAGTCAGCCCATGCAAATAGGCTGGCAAAAGCTGGGAAAGTCAGATCTGGCTCAGCAATAAGTTAGTCACTGAAGGCTGTTTATTTCAGTGTAATTTTGGGCTCGATTTTTCCTGGAGTAATCAGTAGGAATGGCAGTGGGACTGGTTGCTCCCTTCTCCACATTAAGTCCAGGTTTTGATTCCTCAGCAGATCAGCTGAAATAATCAGGAGGCATTCAGTAGACTGAGACTGCTGAGGAGAGCAGTACAGGCTCATGGCTGCTGATGCTGAGACTCAATACCTCCGCTTGCTGTGCTGAGGAACCGACACAGTAAGAGAATACTGTTTTGTTTGTTACATAGGTTTATTTTATAGTTAGCATTCTGTTGTTAGTTAGTGGCCAGACAGCCTTAGACATTTGTGATGCCCTGGCAAAACCAGGTAGTCACAGATGACTGTACCCCCCAAAAAGGGTACAGGAATCGCCTCCTGCTTGGGAATCTACACCACACTTTCCACACATGGGAACACCAGCCACAAATCCTAGTCGCCCCCCATGACAACCAGGACACACCAGTGGGCGGGACCAGGCGGATGGGAACGCCCACCTAGGGGTCTTGAGGTGACACGGGGCGGGAACCAGTTAGTTCAGTAGGAGTGGAGTTGAAGTAGAGTGGAGTGAAGTTGGGATTCGGTAACAGGAGCTGAAGTGCAGTGTGGTCAGGGTTGGAGCCCTTGGACCACGGGAGGACCGACTAGGTGGCAGACTGCATTTTAGGGCCACAGGCGACGGAGATCCGGTCACGGGAGACCTGAAGTGGATTGGGGCAGGGTTGTAGCCCGCCGGTACCGACGACGGGAATCTGGTCCGGAGGTTGTGCACGGGCGGGGTACCTGGACCCTAGGACGAGGCAAACTTCAAGCCCCTTGTTAATTGACCAGCGGGACAAGGTACCAGGCCTTGTTCCCGAACAGAGCAGCCCAGATAGAGCAGACCGGAAGCGCAACTCGGGGGACATGGTGTCCGCCAAGAACCGATTGAAGTCCCACGGGTCAGCGTCTGCGGGCAACGGCTTCTTCTGTGTCCAAAGCTGCAGGGGAGCAGATTTCTCCTGTTCCAGGCGGGTTAATCCACACACCACAACACACAAGTGCAGGAGGAAGGGCCCCTACATTGCTAACCTGGGTGCGGGACCAGCACACCCCTCCAGAGGCAACCGGCATCCGTCCTTGGTTTACAGTACAGACTCTGTGTGGATTATTCATAATCGTGACTACAGCACTGTCACCCGGTCCAACCTGCCGACAACGTCCCAGCCCTGCTCCTTACGCCACAACCGGGCCTCGGGACTACACCTCCCCTACCCATGGAGGGGATTCCACCTTGCTTCCCCACTCCATCAGCCCCGGGCCACCCCAAACCAGGCAGCGGGGTTGCCACCATCCCATCACCGCAATCCACGGGTGGTGTCACAGACAATTTCCCCTGTAAATACCTCCCCTTTTCACTGTGTGAGAGGATGGGCGGATGCACGAGCCACGGGTCCGGCCACCACTTGAGCCCAGGATATGATCCCTGATCCGAGCGCCCCTCAAGCAGCCCCGGTCGCCGCAGCGGAGGCGGCACCCGTCCGCGACAACACAAAACCTGGAGTCACAAATATGATTCTTACCCCATCGGTAGATGCCGTGCGCCTTGCTTCAAAATCCATGAAACGTTCCAAAATCTTGAACTGCTGCCATCTTGCTGCCATCTTTGGCGCCAAAACAACAACAGTGTCATCTTCTTCCCCAAAAAAGGCGCGAAGCCGAAGCCCCGCCCCCTAATAATGCGGGCGGAACCAAGTGACTCCCAAAGCAGGAAGTCGCAAAGGACAGTGGGTCTCGCGAGACTGCTGTTGAAAACCAAGGGGGAGCGGCATGTAAACCAAGAGGATAAAGGGCAGGGACACCAGGACTTTGCCAAATCCCATTCCTGGACAAGCAAGCGGCAGGATGTCTCAGGGGTCCAACAACCAGAATGTGGAGAGGCCCGTTCCCGGGACCGCCGACTGGATTGAAGCGCAGACGGAGAGGATGTGCCGAAGAATCCAGGCCCAGGCACATTTCATCATGATGCGGTGAACCACCGAAATTAATGGCTGCAGCTGTCCGGGATGGAGATGGCCTCGGAGGAGCGAGTAAGCAGTGACCCATGCCCCCATGTTCCTCAGGAACTGGACATCTCAGCTGAGGGGTCTGGCCTGCCTCCGTCCGCCACGTTGCCTCCCTCGCCGCCCGTGTCCGTGGCCAGCCCCTGATCGGCCCGCTACCCTCAGCACCGGCAGCGGAACCCGTCTTGTGTCAGAAGGAGGCCCCAGCAATGGGGACCTCGGACCTTGCCTGCACCACCGACCCAGCACCCATCTCGGCCCCGAGCCAGGCCGCAACCCTGACGACATCCCATCTGGCCCAGAGCCAGGCCGCAGCCCCGATAACGTCATCCCCGGAAGTCCGCCTGTCTGCGACAGAGATAGCGACGGCTCCAGCAGTCCGCCCGGCTGCAACAGAGATGATGACGGCTCTGGCAGTCCGCCCGGCCGCAGCGGAGGCGGAGCCTGACCAGAAGTCTGTCTGGCCCACGGTGCCGGCCGCTCCAAAATATTCTGTCCCGGCTGTGGAACAGCGGGCATGCACCTGCTGAGAGGAGGAGCAGGCCACTGAGCGATGGGGCCCACGGCAGAGAGAGAGTCCGGTCATCGCCGGCGCCGAGGGCATCCGAGTGGGCCTGACACCCGAGCAGGAGGCAGAGCACGGAACCCGTGCCCCGTATTGGGAGCGGCAGCAACGGTAGCTACGCCAGGAAATAGCCGCCCGTGAGAACTGTAAGGCTGAGGTGCTGGCCCGCACCTATAAAGAAAAGGACAACCTGCGTCAAGCCATCTTCTGGGTCAGGGGCCCGACATACCATGGGCAGCTCCACTACTTTGACCCCCAGAAGGGATTGGGTCTCATTTATGAACCTGGACTAGAAGCAGAGATATTTGTGTCCCGGAGGGATGTGGTCCCTCACCTGCCTACCGGCCACCCAGACCGAAATCTGGAGGCAGGGGACATGGTAAGCTACACCCGGCATTGCGGAGAGCGAGGGTGGTTTGCCCTTGATGTGAAGAAGTGTGTGGTAGTCAACGAAACCCCTGCCTCGCCTCCCACCGTTTCTTGTATGAAGAAAAGAAGTAAGGTAGCTGTTCCCGGCTGCCTTTCTCCTACAGTTGTTTGAAAACAAAGTTTTATTTCAGCCAGTTAACAGTTAAAAATGGACCATGGTGTCAGGAGTGGCGACATCACCCCAAAAACTTTCTTGGGTCAAGTAAATAACCCCCCCATCTACCTTCTTGTTACTGACCGCCAGGAGGCGGCACCCGCTGGAGAGGTCGGTTGGAGGAAGGGCCTGCGGTGGAGTCGGCCAAGGCCCAGTCACCACGGAAACCGCTGACTACCCTGCAGGCGAAAGGGTTCCGGTCCAAGGGACTCTTTGGGGTGATACAGGGTGCGGAACTTTGACCCGGACACAGACACTCACCAAAACCCGGAATGGTGTAGAACACCCGACAAGCGGTGACACCAAGGGAGGGTACAGGTGTTTTGGGTGGCGGAACAAAGGAAAAAGGGGTAGATGGACATCGTTAAAGTAACGTTTAAGATATGTGCCTTCCATGAAGGGAAGAAATGTTCTAAGGTTCTACCGTTCCAATGTTATTTATGTTTTACCTTTTTTTCTAGATGTTGAAAAAAATTGGCTGTGTTTGCGGGCGAGGCGGACAAGCTAGAGGATGTTATAGAGATGCCAGGTCTTGAGGTGGCCCGTGATAATTTGGGGACCGCTCAACACCAAACCCAGTGTACCCAGGGGCTCAAAATGAGTTTCCACATATGGAAGTGCAACAGGGCATGCTGTACCACATTGACAAGATGCGAGGAGTGGTGGTGGAACAGCTAGTGGTACCAAAATCTTTTTGTCAGGTGGTTTTAGACCTGGCACATAAACATCCCTTGGGGGGCCACCTGGCTGGAGAAAAGACAAAAGACCGTATTCTGCAACGTTTCTTTTGGCCGGGTCTGGTGGGAGATGTAACTGAGTACTGTCAGTCCTGTCCTATATGCCAGTTGACTGCGCCTATGACACATTTTAGAAGCCCCCTTGTACCCTTGCCAATAATAGAGGTGCCCTTTGAGAGAATAGCAATGGATATAGTCGGTCCATTAGTTAAATCTGCCAGGGGTCATCCATACATTTTGGTGGTACTGGATTACGTCACCCGTTATCCAGAGGCTGTACCGTTACGAAATGCAAAAGCAATTTCAAAGGACCTTTTAACATGTTTTCTCGCACAGGCATTCTGAAAGAGATACTTACAGATCAGGGGACCCCCTTTTTGTCTCATATACTCAAAGAACTATGAAAATTTTTAAAAATATCCCACCTGCGTACCTCAGTGTATCACCCTCAGACTGACGGTCTGGTCGAGCGCTTTATTAAAACCCTAAAGGGGATGTTGAAAAGGGTGGTGGATAAAGACGGGAGGGATTGAGATGCTCTCCTGCCATATCTCTTCTTCGCCATACGAGAGGTATCCCAATCCTCCACGGGCCTTTCACCTTTTGAATTGGTCTATAGGCGGTGTCCCAGAGGCCTGTTGGATATTGCCAAGGAGATTTGGGAGCAAGAGGTGACTCCTTACTGCAGTGTAGTTGAACATATAACACTCATGCAGGACAGAATTGCGGCAGTTATGCCAATAGTCAAAGAATGTTTGGAGCGCGCACAACATGCCCAAAGCAGGGTGTACAACCGGGCAGCTAAAACATGAGTTTTTCAACCCGGGGATCGGGTGTTAGTGTTGGTACCTACTGTAGAAGATAAATTTTATGCAAAAATGGCAGGGGTCATATGAGGAGCTGAAAAGAATAGGTGAAGTGAATTATAAGGTACACCAACCAGACAAGAGAAAACCCCAACAAATCTACCACATAAAGTTGCTTAAGTTCTGGCGGGACAGGGAGAGTTTGGTAGTGGGGACTACCCTTGATAGTGGTCCTCGAGTGGCACCAATATCTGAGGTAAGTGACCCCCAGATAGTACCGCCAGAGGTGGGTATTGCAGACACGCTATCCAAGACCCAAATACAAGAAACCAAGGAGTTCGTACAGAGAAATGCAGATATTTTTTCAGAACTACCCGGCCATGCTCACCTAATTAAACATGACATTGTCACCGACCCTCAGACATGAGTACGGTTAAAACCATATCGAATTCCTGAGGCTCAAAGACAAGCCATTGCCCAGGAAGTAAAGAAAATGCTGGTGCTCGGGTTATTGAGGAGTCCCGGAGTGAGTGGGCTAGTCCTATCCTGCTGGTGCCCAAGCCCGATGGGACTAGCCGGAATTGTAATGATTTTCGTAAGTTAAATGAGGTATCAAAATTCGATGCCTACTCCATGCCAAGAGTTGATGAACTTATAGAGAGACTAGGTTCAGCCAGATACATATCCACTATTGACTTAACAAAAGGTTATTGGCAGATTCCCCTCACTGACTCGGCCAAAGAGAAAACTGCCTTTGTTATGCCACAGGGACTGTTCCAGTATCGGGATATGCCATTTGGGTTGCATGGAGCCCAAGCCACCTTCCAAAGACTAATGGATATCATCCTAAAGCCCCATGTCCAGTATGCAGCCGCATATTTGGACGATATCATTATCTTTAGTGATAACTGGGAAACTCATTTGCCGAAGGTACAAGCTGTCTTGCACTCTCTAAGGGCTGCCAGGTTGACTGCCAATCCCAAGAAGTGTACATTGGGGTTGGAAGAAGCTCGCTATCTGGGATACATGATTGGTAGGGGAGTTATAAAACCTCAGGCTAAAAAAAGTGGACGCCATTCAGAATTGGCCACAACCAGTCACCAAAAGACAGGTCAGAGCC
The DNA here is from genome assembly GCF_048569485.1 of Anomaloglossus baeobatrachus. Taxonomy (NCBI): domain Eukaryota; kingdom Metazoa; phylum Chordata; class Amphibia; order Anura; family Aromobatidae; genus Anomaloglossus; species Anomaloglossus baeobatrachus. The sequence continues at coordinate 27,933 of NW_027442411.1, forward strand.
TTTTTGGGGATTGTTGGTTATTACCAGCGGTTCATCAAAAATGTTGCTACCATCGCAGCCCCACTCACAGATCTTACCAAGGGGTCAAACTCTGTCTCAATAAAGTGGAATGCAGAAGCAGAGGAAGCCTTTCAACGGTTGAAAAAGGCTTTATGTGACCAACCAGTGTCGGTTACTCCAAACTTTAAATGGAAGGTGTCGTGCCCAAAAAAAAACCTGAAAAAATGTAAAGTATTAATGTTTTAATGTTTTGTTTAAATATTATTATTTGTTTTTAATTGAGCAAAGTATAAAAAGAAAATAAAAAGTTTGATATTTTCCACTGTTAAACACTAGGGGAAGCAGCTGCTGAAATCCTACAGAAATCCCACTGTAGAAAAAGCCTGGATTACAGCTGCAGTAAAAGTGGGCAGAATCTGCTCTCTTGTGTGTGATATCACCTCCCCCTCCCAATCCGGACGTTTCCAACAGATAAGAGAGAATGTAGTGTAGGGACACCGTGCAGAGCCATTTTGTTGGTGACCACAACTGTCTAAAGTGTCACCAAGGACAGCTGCATAGTGCTCCCCACATAACGCTCTGCACGCCCAAGTCCAGCAATGCTCTGCCACATGCACGCCTACCCGCAATGCTCTGCCACACGGACGCACACAGTGTGTGTGTACACTGTGTATATACTGTGTGTGTGACAGCACCCAGCATGAGGGCAGCGGAGCCAGCTTGTGTATATACTATATACCGTGTACTGTGTTATATACTATATACTGTGTGTATATACTATATACCGTGTGTACAGTGTGTATATACTGTGTGTGTGACCGAGCAGCATGAGGGAGGCGGAGCCAGCGTGTGTATATAATATATACCGTGTATTGAGTGTATATACTAAACACTGTTTGTATATACTATATACCGTGTGTACACTGTGTATTTACTGTGTGTGTGACCGAGCAGCATGACTGTGCAATGCTCTGCATTCAGAACCACCTGAAATGCTCTGCCACACGCCCGCAATGCTCTGCCACGCACGCACACACAATGCTCTGCCACATGCACACACACAATGCTCTGCCACGCACGCACACACAATACTCTGCCACGCACGCACACACAATACTTTGCCATGCACGCACACACAAAATGCTCTGCACCATGCATGCACAAAATGCTCTGCCACATGCACGCACAAAATGCTCTGCCACATGCACGCACACACAATGCTCTGCCAGGCACGCACAAAATGCTCTGCCATGCACGCTGACACAATGCTCTGCCATGCACGCTGACACAATGCACTGCCACGCACACACACACAATGCACTGCCACACGCATGCGCACACAAAATGCTCTGCCACACGCACGCACAAAATGGTCTGCCCCATGCAGGCACAAAATGCTCTGCCACATGCACGCACACACAATGCTCTGCCAGGCACACACACACAATGCTCTGCCAGGCACGCACACACAATGCTCTGCCATGCACGCTGACACAATGCTCTGCCATGCACGCTGACACAATGCACTGCCACGCACACACACACAATGCACTGCCACACGCCTGCGCACACAAAATGCTCTGCCACACGCACGCACAAAATGGTCTGCCCCATGCAGGCACAAAATGCTCTGCCACATGCACGCACACACAATGCTCTGCCAGGCACACACACACAATGCTCTGCCAGGCACGCACACACAATGCTCTGCCATGCACGCTGACACAATGCTCTGCCATGCACGCTGACACAATGCACTGCCACGCACGCACACACAATGCACTGCCACACGCATGCGCACACAAAATGCTCTGCCACATGCATGCGCACACAAAATGCTCTGCCACACGCACGCACACACAATGCTCTGCCAGGCACACACACAATGCTCTGCCATGCACGCACACATAATGCTCTGCCATGCACGCACACACAATGCACTGCTACATGCACACACAAAATGCTCTGCCACATGCACGTGTCGCGGGCGGAGGAGGGGACGCCGCGCTCTCCCTACTGCTCGGGTCCGGCTGCCACTGCTGCTGCGGCCTCTGCTGCTCGGTGGCTCGAGCGATGGGCCGGATCCCGGGGACTCGAGCGGCGCTCCTCGCCCGTGAGTGAAAAGGGGATTGGGTGTTTTGGGATAGTTTATTGTCCGTGACGCCACCCACGGTTGTGGTGATTTGTTAACACCACCGCTGCTCTGTATGGGGAGCCCGGGAGTGATGATATGGAGCAGCCAGTTGTTGATGTGCCCCTCCGTGGGTAGGGGTTGTGGTGCTCCCGGGGCCCAGTGATGGGATTGGAATGGTGGACAGGCGGGTCTGGGGCCTGTGGAGGTGCAGGGGCGCAGGGGCAGCGCTGTGCCGCACGGCACGGAGGTACTCACTCAGCCAGTAAACACGACACAGTTCTCGGTAAACAAACGGCTGGTTGGACGGGTCCCTCGGACGGCTACGGTGCTGCGGCTCCCTGCAGTTAGCGATGACGGTCTCTTCCCTGCACCTATGTAAAGTCTCTTTGGTAGCGATGGGTCCCCACCGGTTACCCGCTCCCCGGCTTCAATCTGGGCCGGAGGAGCCTCTCTCTTGCCCGCAGGCGCTGGCCCTGGGAAACTGGTGCCTTGGCGGTGGCGGTGTCTCCCCTCAATGGTCGGACTGTTGCCTTCAATCGGGACTTGGTTGTTAGGAGACAGAGGTCCCCTTCACTGACGGATTTGGCAAATTATGGCGACTCCTAGCCTTGCCGGGATCCGAAAGGCCCCTGCCCTGGTGCTGACTGTTCTTCGTATACTGCTCCGGTACCGCCGGGTCACTACCCGTCCGCGGTCCTTCCAGCAACCTCCGAGCAGTCCCCCTGCAGACTATCACCGCCGTCTGCTGACCTTGCTGTCACAGTCCGGGGCACACACCCGGACCAACTTCAGGCTTTACAAACTGTTTCTTTTCACTTTACTTCAGCTTCTCTCCTAAGCTCCTCTACCACTTCACCTCCTTCTACTTTCACTTCCTAAACTCAACTGTTCTCCACTTGCTTCCTCACTCAAGCTCTGCCTGAGCTAAACTGCCTGGTTCTTCCCGCCTCCAGGGCTGTGAACTCCTCGGTGGGCGGAGCCAACCGCCTGGCCCACCCCCTGGTGTGGACATCAGCCCCTGGAGGAGGGCAACAAGGATTTTGGGTTAGCTAGGTGTACCTGCAGGGAATGTGGGGTGCATGTGGTGTTGTGACCTGTGACCCCTGGCTTGCCCAGGGCGTCACATTCCCCCTTAGCAAAACGCAGACTGTCCTCGGGCTGCCCGTCCAACACCGGTTTTATTTTCCTTTTGTTTTTTTCTGTAAAAGATAGGGAAAACGGTAACATATTTACATTTATAATTTATGGCATCATCCCACATCGGGAGGTTCAGTGCTTAAAAGTTGCAAACTTTAAAACGGTTAACGGTTACGGTCTCCGCTCTCTCCCACCCAAGTAACCTGGCCCTGATGCTGCCCCTAAAGCCCAGGCAGCACCCCTTGACCCTAGTCCAGCACAAGTTACCCGAGCGGGATCTGTCCTTCCCCTCCAGAGGGTAGCCACCGGTTCCTGTGGTGGCTGGGCCCCAGCCTGCTCTGCTGTGGGCCCTCCCTCCAACCTGCCTCTCCGGAGGCGGTAATTGCGGAAACGGTACCAGTAACTCAATTTATTTACAAGCCACTTAACGTTTGTGGTTGCCCTGCAAGTTCACGGGCTTGTCCATGAGCAGTTCCTCATGCAAACTTTCAAACGGTCCCCACGGGGACAACGGTGCCGGCAACGGCCGGTTTCCAAATCACAGTTTGCAGACAATCAGGTTACTGTTCGGTTATCAATTTCTCATTTTTCGTCAAACTTTCAAACAAACACACTTAAAACACACCTGTTTTCTTTCCCCTCCCCCTTTTAAAGAACGGTTTCCCTGTACCTAAGTGGGGGCCTACCTAGGTTGGGACGGGTGGACCTCCGGGGTCCGGTGTCAGTGAGGCTAGGCAGTGGGGCAGAGGGAACAATCGGTTCCTCCTCCCGGCTATCGTGTGGGGCAGGCGGAGGCATAGGGGAGCTGGGCACAGGTTCATCCCTGGGCACTGGCACTAGTTCTGGCTCACGGTTGACCGCTTCCACCACTTCTTCATCCACAGGTTGTGGGAACAGTATCACTGGAAGAATCACCGCGCCGTTCTGTGTAGGCCAGTCTGCTGGGAAGTCACCCATCACAGTGTGGATCACCTCTTTTGCCTTCTCTGCTGGTGGAGGAGCTGGTACTTCAGCCATCGCCCTCAATGCTGGTGGGCACCTTTTCAGATGGTCCCGGGAAACCGTGGCCAAGGTGCCCCCTTGGTCACGACTGATCTGGTAGGCCTTTCCATCTTCCCATCCTGTGGGTTGGATGACGTATGGGATTTGTTCCCATTGATCATCCAGCTTCTGGGTTTTTTTCTTCCGCTTTAACACCACATCTCCAGGCTGGAAAGGGCCCGCAGACGCTTTCTGATTGAAGCGCTGCTCCTGTTGTTCTCGACTCCGACTTAGGTTCTTCTCCACATACTCCTGAATCTGTCGGTACTGCACCCTCCGCCGGGTGTCCCATTCAGCCGTTGAGGGGAGTGTCTCTGGGGCTTCCAGTCCCATTTCCAGGTCCACCGGCAGTCGGCCAGGCCGAGCCCTCATCAGATACGCTGGGGTGCACTTCGTTGAGCTAGACGGGATATTGTTGTACATATCGACCAAGTCAGGCAGGTTCCGCTCCTCCAACGGCAACGTTTTGAGGAGGCCAAGGACCAGATGGTTCATCTTCTCACACATACCGTTGTTCTGGGCATGGTAAGGTGTGGTCCGGATCTTCTTGCAGCCGTACAGCTGACAGAACTCCTGGAACAGCTCCGCCTCAAAGGCTGGACCTTGGTCGGTAAGCACCTTCTCAGGGTATCCATGGGGTCGACAGAAGTAAGCTTGGAACGCTCTAGCGGCGGTACGGCCGGTTAAGTCCTTGACCGGGACAACCACCAGGAACCGAGAGTAATGATCTACTATGGTCAGAGCGTAAGTGTACCCACTTCGGCTGGGGGTGAGCTTTACATGGTCCAAGGCGACCAGCTCCAGCGGTTGGTGTGTAACGATCGGGCGTAGGGGAGCCTTCTGGCTGGCTTCATCCTTCCTCCTCAACGTACAAGGACCGCACTCTCGACACCAGGCCTCTACCGACTCCCGCATCCCACTCCAATAGAACCGCTCCATCAACAGCATCTCCAGCTTCTTCCACCCGAAGTGGCCGGCACCATCATGGTACGCCTTGCCCTGCAGAACAGTGGGTACATCAGCTAGGGGAATAACCAACTGGTGGATTTTCTCATGGGTCTTCGGGTTGATCAGCTCACGGTACAACCTCCCCTGATGTAGACACAGCCGGGTCCGTTCCTTCCACAAGCGTTGGGCTTCAGCTGGGGCGGCAGGGTCCATCCCAGCAGCGCCTTGCAGCGGGCGCCTGATTTTGAGCTTCCTGCCACTCCTGACTGTGCAGCGGATCCAGGTTCACCCGTTGTTGGTGGACATGTACCTTCTCAGTTGGTGGCCGGTGGCATGCAGGCAACTCGATCTCCTCGAGGTCATCATCCTCGCACCCACCTTCTGACAAGTTGGGCATCCGAGAGAGGGCATCAGCATTAATGTTGACACGACCGGCCCTGTATTTGATGGTGAAGTCATAGTTGGCTAGTCTGGCCACCCACCGCTGCTCCAACGCGCCCAGCTTGGCCGTGTCCAGGTGAGTCAACGGATTGTTATCCGTGAAGGCGGTGAACTTGGCTGCGGCCAAGTAGTGGCGGAACCGCTCGGTGATAGCCCACACCAGTGCCAGGAGCTCGAGCTTGAAGGAGCTGTAGTTCTCAGGGTTCCTTTCAGTCGGCCGGAGTTTTCGACTAGCATATGCAATCACCTTCTCCTTTCCTTCCTGGACCTGGGACAGGACTGCCCCCCAAACCCACATTGCTGGCGTCTGTGTAGAGGATGAATGGGCAGCCGTAGTCAGGGTACGCTAGGACCTCTTCTCCAGTCAAGGCCGCTTTCAGCTGACGGAAGGATTCCTCATGCCTGTCCTCCCACACCAGTGGGGCTCCGATGGGTCTACCACCTTTGGTCTGTCCCACAAGGAGGTCTTGCATGGGAGCAACCATCTTCGTGTACCCCTTGATGAAGCGCCGGTAGTATCCCACCAGACCCAAAAACTGCCTTACTTCCCTCACGGTGGTTGGTCTTGGCCAGTCCCGGATGGCAGTGATCTTCTCAGGGTCGGGGGCGACACCTTCCGCACTCACCACATGCCCCAGGTATTGCATTCTGGGTTTCAGCAGGTGGCACTTGGAGGGCTTCAACTTCATCCCGTATTTGGCAAGGGACGCGAACACCTCGGCTAGGTGCTCCAGATGGGCTTCATACGTCTGAGAGTACACAATCACATCATCCAGGTATAACAGGACGGTCTCGAAGTTCAGATGTCCCAGACAGCACTCCATCAGCCGTTGGAAGGTTCCAGGGGCATTGCACAGCCCAAACGGCATACTATTGAATTCACAGAGCCCCATTGGGGTGGTGAAAGCGGTTTTCTCCCGGTCTTCCGGGGCCACTGCCACTTGCCAGTACCCACTGGTGAGGTCAAGGGTAGAGAAGTAATTTGCGGTTCTCAGTGCGGCCAAAGACTCTTCAATACGGGGCAGTGGGTAGGCATCTTTATGTGTTATCTGATTAATCTTCCGGTAGTCCACACACATCCGCATGGTACCATCCTTCTTCTTGACCAGTACCAACGGAGCGGCCCAGGGACTACAGCTGTCCCGAATAACCCCTGCCTCCTTCATATTCCTCAACATATCTTTGGCACACTGGTAATGCGCAGGGGGAATAGGCCTGAACCTCTCTTTGATAGGGGGGTGTTCACCGGTGGAGATGTGGTGTTGGACCCCTTTGATCTGCCCAAAGTCTAGTGGATGTTTGCTGAAAACCTGTTCATACTCCCGCACCACCCTGTATACCCCTGCTTTGTGATGTGTAGGGGTATCATCAGTGCCCACGTGTAGCTGTTGGTGCCACTCATTTACCTCCCCATGAGGCGGGGGAGTGCTGGTAGTAGGTGGGGAGACTGAGGGAATGGCCTCGTGGATGGTGTGGGGATCCAGGGTGAGCAGCTTGGCAATGGTGGCATACCGGGGAAGCCTGACTTCTTCCTCCCCACAGTTCAGCACCCTCACGGGCACTCTCCCCTTCTTTACGTCTACCACCCCTCGGGCGTCCATTCCAGTGGGCCAGTGCTCGGAGGGTATGGGCTCCATCATGGCAGGGTAGTCACGCCCCTGAGGCCCTACACCAAATCATCATCTCACTCCTAGGGGGCACAATCAACGGAGCAACATCCATCACTCTCACTCCACCAATCTCTCCTCCTGTTGAGTTTACATGCTGGCGGTACATCAAGGCTCGGATCTCACGCTGCACAGCTCTCTGTCGGCTCCCCGCCGCCGTGGCGGCCAGCTGTTGCAGTAGCGCCAACACATCACCCATACAGTGCTCCATCACATTGGTTCCTAGCACTATCTTCGGGTTATGATCACTGGGTTCATTCATGATCACAATCATACCCTGGTGTTGCAGTTCAGCTTGCCCCACTGTCATAGCCACCTGTTTATACCCCACTTGGGTCAATGGGAGTCCATTAGCAGCAATTAGCGTTATACTAGTATCTGGGGGTGCCAGCTCGTCTATCCCCCAATACCGCTGGTACAATGTGTATGGTATGGTGGTTACCTGTGATCCAGTGTCCAAGAGAGCCATCACCGGTATGCCGTCCACAGCCACGGGGATGATGGGCCGGGCCCCGATATACCGGTCCCGCCAGTCTGGGGGGCCACGGGGTTCTACTCCTGAGGACTGGCCCGGGGCCCCAGGGGTTGCTCGTTTAATGGGCACTGTCGGAAGTAATGCCCAGGCTTACGGCACTTGTAGCAGGTTGGAGGTCTGCTCCGCGGGTTGTTAGCACATCTCCGCTGCATCCAGGGGACATCCTCAGGGATGTCGGCAAGCTGTATCTGTGCTGGAGGCTGAGATCTGGTCAAAGGTTGGAGTGCAGCAAGAATCTTGGCGAGGTCTCCGTCCATGCGACGGACCTGGGCTGCCAGTTCCTCCATCGTGCTGCTTGGGGCTGTAGGTATTGGAGAGGTTGGTAGGGCAGGGGCCACCACAACGGGGGCCATCTCAATGGGCCACGGGGCTGGCTCCAAGATTTCTGAAGCTGGGGGCTGCAGTGCCTTAATGGCCCGTTCCTTCAACACGGCAAAGTCCACATCAGGGTGTTCTAGGGCCCAGAGCCGGAGTTGTTTGCGATCCTCAGGGGATCTCATCCCCTGCACAAATTGCTCTACTAACATCTTGTTGCTGTCCGCCTCATTGATAGGCTTCACCCGCTTTAGCGTGCGGAGGGCGGTTTGCAGACGTAAAGCATAGTCCCGAATGCTATCCACAGCCCGTTGCCGGCACTGGTAAAACTGCATCCTCAGCTCAGCTTCAGTCCGGGTCTCAAAGGCAGTCTGTAGCTTCTCAAAGATGGTGGCTACAGAGAGCCGGTCCCCCTCGGCCCAGGTCTCCGCTTCCTGCTCAGCCGCACCGGTTAACTGGCCCAGCACTACCGCTGCACGTTGCTTATCGGTCAGGGGGTACAGTTCTAGCAACAGGTTCAGCTTTTTCCGGAAGACCTGTAAAGCATCAGGTTTCCCGTCATACTGCGGTAGCCAGGTAGCTCCGGGCGCATAGGGCAAGGAGAACGGCATCACCTGAGCGAGCGCGGGGGCCGCGGCACCTCCCGCCAGCGCGGCCGGGACCTGGGCAGGCCCATTCCCATCCACGGGTGCCACTGCGGCTGCGACCACCGCTCCTCCAGAGGCTCCGTCGGGCGCAGACATCTTGTTTCCGTCCCCCTTAGCCTCTTTCCGGCCCCTCCTCTATCGGGGTGGGGTTTTGGCCTCTGCTACTCGAGAAGACGCTCGAGCGGGAACTTTTCGCGCCAAAGATGGCAACTTCCGAAATTTTCCGGCCGGACATTTCCGGCGGTCACAAGGCGCACCTCTACCCAACGGCAGAGCGGTAAGATCCTGTTCGTGACGCCAAGTTGTCGCGGGCGGAGGAGGGGACGCCGCGCTCTCCCTACTGCTCGGGTTCGGCTGCCGCTGCTGCTGCGGCCTCTGCTGCTCGGTGGCTCGAGCGATGGGCCGGATCCCAGGGACTCGAGCGGCGCTCCTCGCCCGTGAGCGGAAAGGGGATTGGGTGTTTTGGGATAGTTTATTGTCCGTGACACCACCCACGGTTGTGGTGATTTGTTAACACCACCGCTGCTCTGTATGGGGAGCCCGGGAGTGATGATATGGAGCAGCCAGTTGTTGATGTGCCCCTCCGTGGGTAGGGGTTGTGGTGCTCCCGGGGCCCAGTGATGGGATTGGAATGGTGGACAGGCGGGTCGGGGCCTGTGGAGGTTCAGGGGCAGCGCTGTGCCACACGGCACGGAGGTACTCACTCAGCCAGTAAACACGACTGTCAGGTTTCCAGGTTTTCCAGTTCTCTTTTGAATGAGCTTGCCCTCAGTTAACATGGAGTTTAAGGTTCTGTTGCCCTACTTCCTGTCCAGCTGCTTAAAAGGCCGCCTCTCAGCCCAGTCCAGTGCCTGAGTATACTGCTTGCTGTGTGCTCCTGCTTTGCTGTTTCTACTTCCTGATTGCCTTGGATTCTCCTGAAACTCTACCGACCGACTCTGGACCATACCCGGTTTTCTTCAAGCTGTGCCCGGACTCCGTCTGCCGTCTTTGATCAGCACTCTGCCCGGTTCGTAACCACTCTGGACAATCATCCCGTACGGACACTCCTGGACTATACCACTTGCCCCTTGTGTACCGGCTGCCGCACATTTAGGCCTTCCAGGGTTGATTGCCGGACAGTCCCTGTACAGGGGTTCGCTCTGGTGGTCTCCCTGGGGGAGTCCGGTGCGTGGCCCCGGGAATCCCCTTCGCTCCGTTTTGTGTGTTGTTTTACTGTGTTTATTCCCGTTGTGTATCTACCGTGGTGACATATTATATAACATCTTGTACCAAGAACTCGTCTCTGTTGTCATTGCCCTAACGCAATCGAAATCCTCAGAACATACAGTAGTATTACATTATACTCAGGCCATAAGAGGATTTCGCTGGGGCAATGACTGAGACACGAGTAGATCAGCTCTTTTCCATGATCAACTCCTTGCAGCAGGAGATGGAGGCGGTGCAAACTAAACTCAGAGATGTGGAGGCACAGCTGGGCCATGATCACCAGGTACTGGGTCCGGCTATTCAGGATTTGCAAGTCAGAGTGGAGGCTCAGGAAGCCGTCCCCACTACGTCCGTATCAGCTGCCGGTATGCCTAGGTTACCCCCATTCCGTTTCAATGGTGATCGTAGTCAGTTTCGTGGATTTGTGAACCAATGTATACTGTTTTTTGATGTACATGCTGATTATTACCGTTCTGACCGGTCCAAAGTGTTATGTATAATCATGTTATTAACCTCACGAGCACTGGCTTGGGCTAATCCTATGATAGAGAATCGGGACATCCGTTTAAATCACCTGGATGACTTTCTGAACGCAATGGCGCAAATGTTTGATGATCCGAATCGCCGTGCTACCGCTGAATCGGCTCTCCTTTCCTTACGTCAGGGAAAGCGTTCTGTCGTTGAATACGCCACTGAGTTCAAGAGGTTAGTGGTAGACACCGACTGGGGAAACAATGCATTATTGTCTGTATTCAGAAAAGGTTTGTCCAGTACCATCAAGGACGAGTTAGCTCGTTCCGAATCTCCAGGGGATTTTGAACTGTTTCTCCAGCACTGTGTGCGTATTGATACCCGCTTGACGGAGCGTAGACAGGAAAAATGGGCAGCTGTAAACCGTGTAAACAACTTTGCGTTTCCTTCTAGAGAACCCGCTCTCAGGACACCACGGGAGGCCGAGGACGTTCCTATGCAAGTGGACTCTCTGCAAAAGCGAGAGACCAACGAACGTCGCGAACACCGGCTCCGTGAGCGTTTGTGTTTCTATTGCGGTCAATCGGATCATTTCTTGATCGACTGCCCGAAACGTCCGAATCGCCCAAATAAGGTATTGGCAGCCATGGCAGAGTGTGACAACACGGACGCAGAGTCCGATATCTCTGAGGCAAGTGGGCACTTGGATGCGGTATTTCCCTTGACTGTAATGTCAACCTCACCGAAGGACTCAGAAGGGAAATATACCCATTGCTCGCTCCCCATTCAGATCCGGTGGGAGGGGCATCTAATACCTACCTCTGCAATGATAGATTCTGGGGCAGGGGGAAATTTCATGGACTCCTCTTTTGCCAGGAAACACGGTATCCGGACTCAGCAAAGATCCTCACCGGTTACCATGGAGACGGTAGACGGATCTCCGTTAAGCTCTGGACCAGTGGATCAGGAAACAGTACCGCTAGAATGCGTGATGAAGCCAGGTCAGCAGGAGACCCTTGTTTTCATGATAATTTCTTCTCCTCATTTTCCGATTATTTTAGGTATTCCGTGGCTACGGTCTACGAATCCGGTCATCGATTGGGAAACTAAGGAAATAACCTTCCCACCGCAGAGTGGTCCGACCATTAGTCCAACTGTTCCGGTTCCAGTAACACCGAATGCGGAGGGCACTGTACAGGTACCTGTTCTACCCCCGGTTTATGATGACTTTGCTGACATATGCGACAAAAGAAAAGCCGATCGGCTTCCCCCGCATAGACCGTATGATTGCCCCATAGACTTACTTCCAGGGGCGGAGATTCCGTTTGGCCATGTCTACCCGTTGGCGGCACCTGAGCTAGAAGCACTAAAAGAATACATTGATGAGAGCCTAGCCAAGGGATTTATTCGCCCGTCTACCTCACCAGCAGGGGCACCCATCTTTTTCGTGAAAAAGAAAGAGGGGACTCTGAGACCCTGTATTGACTACCGGGAACTGAATAAAATAACCATCCGGAACCGGTATCCGTTACCGTTGATTCCTGAGCTATTGGAGAGGGTCCAACAGGCAAAAATATTCACCAAATTGGATCTCCGTGGGGCATATAATCTACTTCGCATACGTCCCGGAGACGAGTGGAAGACCGCGTTCCGATGTCGGTATGGACATTTTGAGTACCTAGTGATGCCTTTTGGACTTTGTAACGCTCCCGCGGCTTTCCAACATCTAGTTAACGATATTTTTAGGGATATCATGGACCAATTCATGGTGATTTATCTGGACGATATCCTAATCTTTTCTGATTCCTTACAGGAACACCAGGAGCACGTCAAGACCGTACTTACCCGGCTGAGGGAAAATCACCTGTACATTAAACTGGAGAAATGCGAATTCCATTGCTCACAGATACAATTCTTAGGGTATGTCATCTCTCCTCAGGGACTGAACATGGAGTCTGGCAAGATACAAGCAATTCTGGACTGGCCGGAACCGGGTAACGTCAAAGAGGTACAACGCTTTGTCGGTTTTGCCAACTTTTACCGACGTTTTATCCGTAATTTTTCAGAGATCGTTCGTCCCATCACTCTGTTAACCAAGAAAGGACAGAAGTTTGTGTGGTCCGCCCAGGCCCAGGAAGCCTTCCATCGTCTCAAGGTTTGTTTTACCTCAGCGCCTATATTGGTACATCCGAATCCCGCACTTCCCTTTATCGTGGAAGTCGACGCTTCCGACTACGCATTAGGGGCCATCCTTTCTCAAAGGACTGGGGACAAGAGTCTCTTACATTCGTGTGCTTTCTTTTCCCGCCGGTTGTCCCCTGCAGAAAGGAACTATGACATTGCGGACAAGGAATTGTTAGCGATTATTTCCGCTTTCAAGGAATGGAGACACCACTTACAGGGAGCCGCGCAGCAAGTGATAGTACTCACAGATCATCGTAATCTGGAATTTCTTAAGTCTGCCAGGTGCCTGTCTCCACGGCAAGCCCGTTGGAGCCTATTTCTTAACCAATTCAATTTTGTCGTTACATACCGTCCAGGTTCACGTAATGGGAAAGCCGATGCCTTGTCCCGAATCCACGCCGTGGACTCCGTGCCTGGAACCCCGTCTCAGACCGTGTTATCGGATGCCAATTTCGTTGGAGTAATCCAGGACCAGGACTTGTGGAAGGACATCAAGCTGGCCTATGATGGTGACGTATTTCTTGCTGCCCCCCCGAATGATGTAACTCTTGTTCTTCGGAATGGTGTGTGGTTGAGAGAGCGACGCATTTATGTCCCGGAGGCCGTAAGACTTCGGGTTCTCAAGTTGGTCCATGACTCCGTGTTGGCTGGTCATAGGGGGGTACAGAAGACGCAGGAATTTCTGAGCCGTTTTTTCTGGTGGCCTACCTGTCTAAAGGATGTAAAGGACTATGTCCACTCATGCATGGTTTGTGCCCGGTGCAAGGTCCCTCGTGTGGCTCCTACGGGACTCCTCCAACCGTTACCCGTGCCATCTCGCCCTTGGGGGTCTATCTCCATGGATTTTATTGTGGAGTTGCCAGTCTCAGGCGGGCACAATACCATCTTAGTGGTGGTGGATCGATTGACTAAAGCTGCTCACTTCATTCCGTGTACCGGTCTTCCCTCAGCCGCAGAGACAGTGGATTTGGTTATCCAGAACGTATTCCGATTGCATGGGGTACCAGACGAGATCATCTCTGACCGGGGCGTGCAGTTCACGTCTAGGTTCTGGAAGGGCTTTTGTACGGCACTCCAGATTGATGTCTGTTTGTCTTCTGCATACCATCCTCAGACAAATGGGCAAACCGAACGGACGAATCAAACCCTGGAACAATACCTTCGATGTTATGTCAGCCATCTCCAAGACGATTGGTTGAAGATGCTTCCGTTGGCGGAGTTCTCCTATAACAACACTCAGAGCAGCTCCACTAAGGTAACGCCCTTTTTTGCTAACTTGGGTTATCATCCGAATGTTTTGCCTAGGTCACCGGTTGCGGTTTCGGTGCCGGCGGTGGAGGACAGATTGACAGAGCTTCGACAGAATCTGGAGGTTCTAAAGGACACTGTGGCTACGGCCCAGGAGCGTTACAAGAGGTCGGCAGACACTCACCGGAAACCGGCACCCATGTACAAGGTAGGGGACTCTGTATGGTTATCCACCAAAAACCTGAGATTGGGTGTTCCTTCGCAGAAGCTGGGACAAAAATTCATCGGTCCGTTTAAGATCACCGGGATCGTGAGCCCTGTGGCCTGTCGGCTACGGTTGCCGCACCATCTAAAGGTACACCCGGTCTTTCATGTGTCTCTCCTCAAACCTGTCTCCCCTAATACGTTTCGTGGTCGTGTTGTGCCTCCTCCTCCGCCTGTGATGGTCGACGGCGAGGAGCAGTTCGTGGTTGAGGACATTATTGACTCCCGGCTCCATCGTCGTCGGCTTCAATATCTGGTACGTTGGCAGGGGTACGCCCCCGAGGACGATTCCTGGGAACCGGTGGGTAACATTCGGGCACTCCGGAAGATCGCTCAGTTTCATCGACGGTTCCCGGACAAGCCGGGCCCTGATCCGTCCTGAGGCCGTCTCTGGGGGGGGGGGGAGTAATGTCAGGTTTCCAGGTTTTCCAGTTCTCTTTTGAATGAGCTTGCCCTCAGTTAACATGGAGTTTAAGGTTCTGTTGCCCTACTTCCTGTCCAGCTGCTTAAAAGGCCGCCTCTCAGCCCAGTCCAGTGCCTGAGTATACTGCTTGCTGTGTGCTCCTGCTTTGCTGTTTCTACTTCCTGATTGCCTTGGATTCTCCTGAAACTCTACCGACCGACTCTGGACCATACCCGGTTTTCTTCAAGCTGTGCCCGGACTCCGTCTGCCGTCTTTGATCAGCACTCTGCCCGGTTCGTAACCACTCTGGACAATCATCCCGTACGGACACTCCTGGACTATACCACTTGCCCCTTGTGTACCGGCTGCCGCACATTTAGGCCTTCCGGGGTTGATTGCCGGACAGTCCCTGTACAGGGGTTCGCTCTGGTGGTCTCCCTGGGGGAGTCCGGTGCGTGGCCCCGGGAATCCCCTTCGCTCCGTTTTGTGTGTTGTTTTACTGTGTTTATTCCTGTTGTGTATCTACCGTGGTGACATATTATATAACATCTTGTACCAAAAACTCGTCTCTGTTGTCATTGCCCTAACGCAATCGAAATCCTCAGAACATACAGTAGTATTACAACGACACAGTTCTCGGTAAACAAATGGCTGGTTGGACGGGTCCCTCGGACGACTACGGTGCTGCGGCTCCCTGCAGTTAGCGATGACGGTCTCTTCCCTGCACCTATGTAAAGTCTCTTTGGTAGCGATGGGTCCCCACCGGTTACCCGCTCCCCGGCTTCAATCTGGGCCGGAGGAGCCTCTCTCTTGCCCGCAGGCGCTGGCCCTGGGAAACTGGTGCCTTGGCGGTGGCGGTGTCTCCCCTCAATGGTCGGACTGTTGCCTTCAATCGGGACTTGGTTGTTAGGAGACAGAGGTCCCCTTCACTGACGGATTTGGCAAATTATGGCGACTCCTAGCCTTGCCGTGATCCGAAAGGCCCCTGCCCTGGTGCTGACTGTTCTTCGTATACTGCTCCGGTACCGCCGGGTCACTACCCGTCCGCGGTCCTTCCAGCAACCTCCGAGCAGTCCCCCTGCAGACTATCACCGCCGTCTGCTGACCTTGCTGTCACAGTCCGGGGCACACACCCGGACCAACTTCAGGCTTTACAAACTGTTTCTTTTCACTTTACTTCAGCTTCTCTCCTAAGCTCCTCTACCACTTCACCTCCTACTTTCACTTCCTAAACTCAACTGTTCTCCACTTGCTTCCTCACTCAAGCTCTGCCTGAGCTAAACTGCCTGGTTCTTCCCGCCTCCAGGGCTGTGAACTCCTCGGTGGGCGGAGCCAACTGCCTGGCCCACCCCCTGGTGTGGACATCAGCCCCTGGAGGAGGGCAACAAGGATTTTGGGTTAGCTAGGTGTACCTGCAGGGAATGTGGGGTGCATGTGGTGTTGTGACCTGTGACCCCTGGCTTGCCCAGGGCGTCACACACGCACATAATGCTCTGCCACATGCACGCACACACAATGCTCTGCCAGGCACGCACACACAATGCTCTGCCAGGCACGCACACACAATGCTCTGCCAGGCACGCTGACACAATGCTCTGCCATGCACACTGACACAATGCACTGCCACGCACGCACACACAATGCACTGCCACTCGCATGTGCACACAAAATGCTCTGCCACACGTAGGCACAAAATGCTCTGCCCCATCCACGCACAAAATGCTCTGCCACATGCACGCACACACAATGCTCTGCCAGGCATGCACAAAATGCTCTGCCACATGCACACACACAATGCTCTGCCATGCATGCTGACACAATGCTCTGCCACGCACGTGTCGCGGGCGGAGGAGGGGACGCCGCGCTCTCCCTACTGCTCGGGTCCGGCTGCCGCTGCTGCTGCTGAACTTTCCATGGACTTGCAGGGCAACCACAGACGTTAGTGGCATGTAAATAAGTTGTTCTACCGTTACCATTTCCGCAATTACCGCCTCCGGAGAGGCAGGTTGGAGGGAGGGCCCACAGCAGAGCAGGCTGGGGCCCAGCCACCACAGGAACCGGTGGCTACCCTCTGGAGGGGGAAGGACAGATCCCGCTCGGGTGACTTGGTGCAGGACTGGGGTAAAGGGGTGCTTCCTGGGCTTTAGGGGCAGCATCAGGGCCAGGTTGCTTGAGTGGGAGAGAGCGGAGACCGTAACCGTAAACCGTTAGCAACGTTTAAGAAATGTGCCTCCCGATGTGGGATGATGTCATGAATTGTTATATTACCGTTTTACCCTTTTTATATATTTTTCAGAAAATAAAACCGGTGTTGGACGGGCAGCCCGCGGACAGTCTGCATTTTGCTAAGGGGGAATGTGACGCCCTGGGCAAGCCAGGGGTCACAGGTCACAGCACCACCACACCCTACACCCGAGTTAGAAACACCAAGGCTAACCCAAAATCCTTGTTGCTTTCCTCTAGGGGCTGATGTTCACACCAGGGGGTGGGCCAGGTGGTTGGCTCCACCCACCGAGGAGTTCACAGCCCTGGAGGCGGGAAGAAACAGGCAGTTAAGAAAAGGAAGTGAAAGTAGAAGGAAGTGAAGTGGTAGTGGAGCTAAAGAGAAAAGCTGAAGTAAAGTGAAAAGTGAGAGTAGTAAAGCCTGAAGTTGGTCCGGGTGTGTGCCCCGGACAGTGACAGCAAGGTCAGCAGACGACGGTGATAGTCTGCAGGGGGACTGCTCGGAGGTTGCTGGAAGGACCGCGGACGGGTGGTGGCCCAGCGGTCTGGAGCAGTATACGAAGAACAGTCAGCACCAGGGCAGGGGCCTTTCGGATCCCGGCAAGGCTAGGAGTCGCCATAATTTGCCAAATCCGTCAGTGAAGGGGACGTCTGTCTCCTAACAACCAAGTCCCGATTCAAGGCAACAGTCCAACCGTAACGGAGAGATACCGCCACCGCCAGGGCACCAGTTTCTCAGGGCCAGCGCCTGCGGGCAAAGTAGGGCTCCTCCGGCCCATATCCAAGCCGGGGAGCGGGTTACCGGTGGGAACCCATCGCAACCATTATCATCATAGGTGCAGGACAGAGGGACCGTCACCGTCACCTACTGGGGAAAGCAAGTGCAGCCGTCCGTGGGAACCGTCTTTCCAGCCGTGTGTTTTACCGAAAACTGTGTCATCGTCTCAGGCTGAGTGAGTACCACAGTGCCGCAAGGCACAGCGCTGCCCCCGCATCCCTGCACCCACCAAGCCCTGCTTCACCCACCTCATCACTGGGCCCCGGGATCACCAACCCCTACCCACGGAGGGGCAACACAACAACTGGCTGCTCCATACCATCCTTCCCGGGATCCCCATACAGAGCAGCGGTGGTGTCAACAAATCACCACAACCGTGGGTGGCGTCACGGACAATAGACTATCCCAAAACCCAATCCCCTTTCACTCACGGGCGAGGAGCGCCGCTCGAGTCCCCGGGATCCGGCCCATCGCTCGAGCCACCGAGCAGCAGCAGCGGCAGCCGGACCCGAGCAGTAGGGAGAGCGCGGCGTCCCCTCCTCCGCCCGCGACACGTGCGTGGCAGAGCATTGTGTCAGCATGCATGGCAGAGCATTGTGTGTGTGCATGTGGCAGAGCATTTTGTGCATGCCTGGCAGAGCATTGTGTGTGCGTGCATGTGGCAGAGCATTTTGTGCGTGGATGGGGCAGAGCATTTTGTGCCTACGTGTGGCAGAGCATTTTGTGTGCACATGCGAGTGGCAGTGCATTGTGTGTGCGTGCGTGGCAGTGCATTGTGTCAGTGTGCATGGCAGAGCATTGTGTCAGCGTGCCTGGCAGAGCATTGTGTGTGCGTGCCTGGCAGAGCATTGTGTGTGCGTGCATGTGGCAGAGCATTATGTGCGTGTGTGACGCCCTGGGCAAGCCAGGGGTCACAGGTCACAACACCACATGCACCCCACATTCCCTGCAGGTACACCTAGCTAACCCAAAATCCTTGTTGCCCTCCTCCAGGGGCTGATGTCCACACCAGGGGGTGGGCCAGGCAGTTGGCTCCGCCCACCGAGGAGTTCACAGCCCTGGAGGCGGGAAGAACCAGGCAGTTTAGCTCAGGCAGAGCTTGAGTGAGGAAGCAAGTGGAGAACAGTTGAGTTTAGGAAGTGAAAGTAGGAGGTGAAGTGGTAGAGGAGCTTAGGAGAGAAGCTGAAGTAAAGTGAAAAGAAACAGTTTGTAAAGCCTGAAGTTGGTCCGGGTGTGTGCCCCGGACTGTGACAGCAAGGTCAGCAGACGGCGGTGATAGTCTGCAGGGGGACTGCTCGGAGGTTGCTGGAAGGACCGCGGACGGGTAGTGACCCGGCGGTACCGGAGCAGTATACGAAGAACAGTCAGCACCAGGGCAGGGGCCTTTCGGATCACGGCAAGGCTAGGAGTCGCCATAATTTGCCAAATCCGTCAGTGAAGGGGACCTCTGTCTCCTAACAACCAAGTCCCGATTGAAGGCAACAGTCCGACCATTGAGGGGAGACACCGCCACCGCCAAGGCACCAGTTTCCCAGGGCCAGCGCCTGCGGGCAAGAGAGAGGCTCCTCCGGCCCAGATTGAAGCCGGGGAGCGGGTAACCGGTGGGGACCCATCGCTACCAAAGAGACTTTACATAGGTGCAGGGAAGAGACCGTCATCGCTAACTGCAGGGAGCCGCAGCACCGTAGTCGTCCGAGGGACCCGTCCAACCAGCCATTTGTTTACCGAGAACTGTGTCGTTGTAATACTACTGTATGTTCTGAGGATTTCGATTGCGTTAGGGCAATGACAACAGAGACGAGTTTTTGGTACAAGATGTTATATAATATGTCACCACGGTAGATACACAACGGGAATAAACACAGTAAAACAACACACAAAACGGAGCGAAGGGGATTCCCGGGGCCACGCACCGGACTCCCCCAGGGAGACCACCAGAGCGAACCCCTGTACAGGGACTGTCCGGCAATCAACCCCGGAAGGCCTAAATGTGCGGCAGCCGGTACACAAGGGGCAAGTGGTATAGTCCAGGAGTGTCCGTACGGGATGATTGTCCAGAGTGGTTACGAACCGGGCAGAGTGCTGATCAAAGACGGCAGACGGAGTCCGGGCACAGCGTGAAGAAAACCGGGTATGGTCCAGAGTCGGTCGGTAGAGTTTCAGGAGAATCCAAGGCAATCAGGAAGTAGAAACAGCAAAGCAGGAGCACACAGCAAGCAGTATACTCAGGCACTGGACTGGGCTGAGAGGCGGCCTTTTAAGCAGCTGGACAGGAAGTAGGGCAACAGAACCTTAAACTCCATGTTAACTGAGGGCAAGCTCATTCAAAAGAGAACTGGAAAACCTGGAAACCTGACATTACTCCCCCCCCCCCCAGAGACGGCCTCAGGATGGATCAGGGCCCGGCTTGTCCGGGAACCGTCGATGAAACTGAGCGATCTTCCGGAGTGCCCGAATGTTACCCACCGGTTCCCAGGAATCGTCCTCGGGGGCGTACCCCTGCCAACGTACCAGATATTGAAGCCGACGACGATGGAGCCGGGAGTCAATAATGTCCTCAACCACGAACTGCTCCTCGCCGTCGACCATCACAGGCGGAGGAGGAGGCACAACACGACCACGAAACGTATTAGGGGAGACAGGTTTGAGGAGAGACACATGAAAGACCGGGTGTACCTTTAGATGGTGCGGCAACCGTAGCCGACAGGCCACAGGGCTCACGATCCCGGTGATCTTAAACGGACCGATGAATTTTTGTCCCAGCTTCTGCGAAGGAACACCCAATCTCAGGTTTTTGGTGGATAACCATACAGAGTCCCCTACCTTGTACATGGGTGCCGGTTTCCGGTGAGTGTCTGCCGACCTCTTGTAACGCTCCTGGGCCGTAGCCACAGTGTCCTTTAGAACCTCCAGATTCTGTCGAAGCTCTGTCAATCTGTCCTCCACCGCCGGCACCGAAACCGCAACCGGTGACCTAGGCAAAACATTCGGATGATAACCCAAGTTAGCAAAAAAGGGCGTTACCTTAGTGGAGCTGCTCTGAGTGTTGTTATAGGAGAACTCCGCCAACGGAAGCATCTTCAACCAATCGTCTTGGAGATGGCTGACATAACATCGAAGGTATTGTTCCAGGGTTTGATTCGTCCGTTCGGTTTGCCCATTTGTCTGAGGATGGTATGCAGAAGACAAACAGACATCAATCTGGAGTGCCGTACAAAAGCCCTTCCAGAACCTAGACGTGAACTGCACGCCCCGGTCAGAGATGATCTCGTCTGGTACCCCATGCAATCGGAATACGTTCTGGATAACCAAATCCACTGTCTCTGCGGCTGAGGGAAGACCGGTACACGGAATGAAGTGAGCAGCTTTAGTCAATCGATCCACCACCACTAAGATGGTATTGTGCCCGCCTGAGACTGGCAACTCCACAATAAAATCCATGGAGATAGACCCCCAAGGGCGAGATGGCACGGGTAACGGTTGGAGGAGTCCCGTAGGAGCCACACGAGGGACCTTGCACCGGGCACAAACCATGCATGAGTGGACATAGTCCTTTACATCCTTTAGACAGGTAGGCCACCAGAAAAAACGGCTCAGAAATTCCTGCGTCTTCTGTACCCCCTATGACCAGCCAACACGGAGTCATGGACCAACTTGAGAACCCGAAGTCTTACGGCCTCCGGGACATAAATGCGTCGCTCTCTCAACCACACACCATTCCGAAGAACAAGAGTTACATCATTCGGGGGGGCAGCAAGAAATACGTCACCATCATAGGCCAGCTTGATGTCCTTCCACAAGTCCTGGTCCTGGATTACTCCAACGAAATTGGCATCCGATAACACGGTCTGAGACGGGGTTCCAGGCACGGAGTCCACGGCGTGGATTCGGGACAAGGCATCGGCTTTCCCATTACGTGAACCTGGACGGTATGTAACGACAAAATTGAATTGGTTAAGAAATAGGCTCCAACGGGCTTGCCGTGGAGACAGGCACCTGGCAGACTTAAGAAATTCCAGATTACGATGATCTGTGAGTACTATCACTTGCTGCGCGGCTCCCTGTAAGTGGTGTCTCCATTCCTTGAAAGCGGAAATAATCGCTAACAATTCCTTGTCCGCAATGTCATAGTTCCTTTCTGCAGGGGACAACCGGCGGGAAAAGAAAGCACACGAATGTAAGAGACTCTTGTCCCCAGTCCTTTGAGAAAGGATGGCCCCTAATGCGTAGTCGGAAGCGTCGACTTCCACGATAAAGGGAAGTGCGGGATTCGGATGTACCAATATAGGCGCTGAGGTAAAACAAACCTTGAGACGATGGAAGGCTTCCTGGGCCTGGGCGGACCACACAAACTTCTGTCCTTTCTTGGTTAACAGAGTGATGGGACGAACGATCTCTGAAAAATTACGGATAAAACGTCGGTAAAAGTTGGCAAAACCGACAAAGCGTTGTACCTCTTTGACGTTACCCGGTTCCGGCCAGTCCAGAATTGCTTGTATCTTGCCAGACTCCATGTTCAGTCCCTGAGGAGAGATGACATACCCTAAGAATTGTATCTGTGAGCAATGGAATTCGCATTTCTCCAGTTTAATGTACAGGTGATTTTCCCTCAGCCGGGTAAGTACGGTCTTGACGTGCTCCTGGTGTTCCTGTAAGGAATCAGAAAAGATTAGGATATCGTCCAGATAAATCACCATGAATTGGTCCATGATATCCCTAAAAATATCGTTAACTAGATGTTGGAAAGCCGCGGGAGCGTTACAAAGTCCAAAAGGCATCACTAGGTACTCAAAATGTCCATACCGACATCGGAACGCGGTCTTCCACTCGTCTCCGGGACGTATGCGAAGTAGATTATATGCCCCACGGAGATCCAATTTGGTGAATATTTTTGCCTGTTGGACCCTCTCCAATAGCTCAGGAATCAACGGTAACGGATACCGGTTCCGGATGGTTATTTTATTCAGTTCCCGGTAGTCAATACAGGGTCTCAGAGTCCCCTCTTTCTTTTTCACGAAAAAGATGGGTGCCCCTGCTGGTGAGGTAGACGGGCGAATAAATCCCTTGGCTAGGCTCTCATCAATGTATTCTTTTAGTGCTTCTAGCTCAGGTGCCGCCAACGGGTAGACATGGCCAAACGGAATCTCCGCCCCTGGAAGTAAGTCTATGGGGCAATCATACGGTCTATGCGGGGGAAGCCGATCGGCTTTTCTTTTGTCGCATATGTCAGCAAAGTCATCATAAACCGGGGGTAGAACAGGTACCTGTACAGTGCCCTCCGCATTCGGTGTTACTGGAACCGGAACAGTTGGACTAATGGTCGGACCACTCTGCGGTGGGAAGGTTATTTCCTTAGTTTCCCAATCGATGACCGGATTCGTAGACCGTAGCCACGGAATACCTAAAATAATCGGAAAATGAGGAGAAGAAATTATCATGAAAACAAGGGTCTCCTGCTGACCTGGCTTCATCACGCATTCTAGCGGTACTGTTTCCTGATCCACTGGTCCAGAGCTTAACGGAGATCCGTCTACCGTCTCCATGGTAACCGGTGAGGATCTTTGCTGAGTCCGGATACCGTGTTTCCTGGCAAAAGAGGAGTCCATGAAATTTCCCCCTGCCCCAGAATCTATCATTGCAGAGGTAGGTATTAGATGCCCCTCCCACCGGATCTGAATGGGGAGCGAGCAATGGGTATATTTCCCTTCTGAGTCCTTCGGTGAGGTTGACATTACAGTCAAGGGAAATACCGCATCCAAGTGCCCACTTGCCTCAGAGATATCGGACTCTGCGTCCGTGTTGTCACACTCTGCCATGGCTGCCAATACCTTATTTGGGCGATTCGGACGTTTCGGGCAGTCGATCAAGAAATGATCCGATTGACCGCAATAGAAACACAAACGCTCACGGAGCCGGTGTTCGCGACGTTCGTTGGTCTCTCGCTTTTGCAGAGAGTCCACTTGCATAGGAACGTCCTCGGCCTCCCGTGGTGTCCTGAGAGCGGGTTCTCTAGAAGGAAACGCAAAGTTGTTTACACGGTTTACAGCTGCCCATTTTTCCTGTCTACGCTCCGTCAAGCGGGTATCAATACGCACACAGTGCTGGAGAAACAGTTCAAAATCCCCTGGAGATTCGGAACGAGCTAACTCGTCCTTGATGGTACTGGACAAACCTTTTCTGAATACAGACAATAATGCATTGTTTCCCCAGTCGGTGTCTACCACTAACCTCTTGAACTCAGTGGCGTATTCAACGACAGAACGCTTTCCCTGACGTAAGGAAAGGAGAGCCGATTCAGCGGTAGCACGGCGATTCGGATCATCAAACATTTGCGCCATTGCGTTCAGAAAGTCATCCAGGTGATTTAAACGGATGTCCCGATTCTCTATCATAGGATTAGCCCAAGCCAGTGCTCGTGAGGTTAATAACATGATTATACATAACACTTTGGACCGGTCAGAACGGTAATAATCAGCATGTACATCAAAAAACAGTATACATTGGTTCACAAATCCACGAAACTGACTACGATCACCATTGAAACGGAATGGGGGTAACCTAGGCATACCGGCAGCTGATACGGACGTAGTGGGGACGGCTTCCTGAGCCTCCACTCTGACTTGCAAATCCTGAATAGCCGGACCCAGTACCTGGTGATCATGGCCCAGCTGTGCCTCCACATCTCTGAGTTTAGTTTGCACCGCCTCCATCTCCTGCTGCAAGGAGTTGATCATGGAAAAGAGCTGATCTACTCGTGTCTCAGTCATTGCCCCAGCGAAATCCTCTTATGGCCTGAGTATAATGTAATACTACTGTATGTTCTGAGGATTTCGATTGCGTTAGGGCAATGACAACAGAGACGAGTTCTTGGTACAAGATGTTATATAATATGTCACCACGGTAGATACACAACGGGAATAAACACAGTAAAACAACACACAAAACGGAGCGAAGGGGATTCCCGGGGCCACGCACCGGACTCCCCCAGGGAGACCACCAGAGCGAACCCCTGTACAGGGACTGTCCGGCAATCAACCCTGGAAGGCCTAAATGTGCGGCAGCCGGTACACAAGGGGCAAGTGGTATAGTCCAGGAGTGTCCGTACGGGATGATTGTCCAGAGTGGTTACGAACCGGGCAGAGTGCTGATCAAAGACGGCAGACGGAGTCCGGGCACAGCTTGAAGAAAACCGGGTATGGTCCAGAGTCAGTCGGTAGAGTTTCAGGAGAATCCAAGGCAATCAGGAAGTAGAAACAGCAAAGCAGGAGCACACAGCAAGCAGTATACTCAGGCACTGGACTGGGCTGAGAGGCGGCCTTTTAAGCAGCTGGACAGGAAGTAGGGCAACAGAACCTTAAACTCCATGTTAACTGAGGGCAAGCTCATTCAAAAGAGAACTGGAAAACCTGGAAACCTGACAGTCGTGTTTACTGGCTGAGTGAGTACCTCCGTGCCGTGTGGCACAGCGCTGCCCCTGAACCTCCACAGGCCCCGACCCGCCTGTCCACCATTCCAATCCCATCACTGGGCCCCGGGAGCACCACAACCCCTACCCACGGAGGGGCACATCAACAACTGGCTGCTCCATATCATCACTCCCGGGCTCCCCATACAGAGCAGCGGTGGTGTTAACAAATCACCACAACCGTGGGTGGTGTCACGGACAATAAACTATCCCAAAACACCCAATCCCCTTTCCGCTCACGGGCGAGGAGCGCCGCTCGAGTCCCTGGGATCCGGCCCATCGCTCGAGCCACCGAGCAGCAGAGGCCGCAGCAGCAGCGGCAGCCGAACCCGAGCAGTAGGGAGAGCGCGGCGTCCCCTCCTCCGCCCGCGACAACTTGGCGTCACGAACAGGATCTTACCGCTCTGCCGTTGGGTAGAGGTGCGCCTTGTGACCGCCGGAAATGTCCGGCCGGAAAATTTCGGAAGTTGCCATCTTTGGCGCGAAAAGTTCCCGCTCGAGCGTCTTCTCGAGTAGCAGAGGCCAAAACCCCACCCCGATAGAGGAGGGGCCGGAAAGAGGCTAAGGGGGACGGAAACAAGATGTCTGCGCCCGACGGAGCCTCTGGAGGAGCGGTGGTCGCAGCCGCAGTGGCACCCGTGGATGGGAATGGGCCTGCCCAGGTCCCGGCCGCGCTGGCGGGAGGTGCCGCGGCCCCCGCGCTCGCTCAGGTGATGCCGTTCTCCTTGCCCTATGCGCCCGGAGCTACCTGGCTACCGCAGTATGACGGGAAACCTGATGCTTTACAGGTCTTCCGGAAAAAGCTGAACCTGTTGCTAGAACTGTACCCCCTGACCGATAAGCAACGTGCAGCGGTAGTGCTGGGCCAGTTAACCGGTGCGGCTGAGCAGGAAGCGGAGACCTGGGCCGAGGGGGACCGGCTCTCTGTAGCCACCATCTTTGAGAAGCTACAGACTGCCTTTGAGACCCCGGACTGAAGCTGAGCTGAGGATGCAGTTTTACCAGTGCCGGCAACGGGCTGTGGATAGCATTCGGGACTATGCTTTACGTCTGCAAACCGCCCTCCGCACGCTAAAGCGGGTGAAGCCTATCAATGAGGCGGACAGCAACAAGATGTTAGTAGAGCAATTTGTGCAGGGGATGAGATCCCCTGAGGATCGCAAACAACTCCGGCTCTGGGCCCTAGAACACCCTGATGTGGACTTTGCCGTGTTGAAGGAACGGGCCATTAAGGCACTGCAGCCCCCAGCTTCAGAAATCTTGGAGCCAGCCCCGTGGCCCATTGAGATGGCCCCCGTTGTGGTGGCCCCTGCCCTACCAACCTCTCCAATACCTACAGCCCCAAGCAGCACGATGGAGGAACTGGCAGCCCAGGTCCGTCGCATGGACGGAGACCTCGCCAAGATTCTTGCTGCACTCCAACCTTTGACCAGATCTCAGCCTCCAGCACAGATACAGCTTGCCGACATCCCTGAGGATGTCCCCTGGATGCAGCGGAGATGTGCTAACAACCCGCGGAGCAGACCTCCAACCTGCTACAAGTGCCGTAAGCCTGGGCATTACTTCCGACAGTGCCCATTAAACGAGCAACCCCTGGGGCCCCGGGCCAGTCCTCAGGAGTAGAACCCCGTGGCCCCCCAGACTGGCGGGACCGGTATATCGGGGCCCGGCCCATCATCCCCGTGGCTGTGGACGGCATACCGGTGATGGCTCTCTTGGACACTGGATCACAGGTAACCACCATACCATACACATTGTACCAGCGGTATTGGGGGATAGACAAGCTGGCACCCCCAGATACTAGTATAACGCTAATTGCTGCTAATGGACTCCCATTGACCCAAGTGGGGTATAAACAGGTGGCTATGACAGTGGGGCAAGCTGAACTGCAACACCAGGGTATGATTGTGATCATGAATGAACCCAGTGATCATAACCCGAAGATAGTGCTAGGAACCAATGTGATGGAGCACTGTATGGGTGATGTGTTGGCGCTACTGCAACAGCTGGCCGCCACGGCGGCGGGGAGCCGACAGAGAGCTGTGCAGCGTGAGATCCGAGCCTTGATGTACCGCCAGCATGTAAACTCAACAGGAGGAGAGATTGGTGGAGTGAGAGTGATGGATGTTGCTCCGTTGATTGTGCCCCCTAGGAGTGAGATGATGATTTGGTGTAGGGCCTCAGGGGCGTGACTACCCTGCCATGATGGAGCCCATACCCTCCGAGCACTGGCCCACTGGAATGGACGCCCGAGGGGTGGTAGACGTAAAGAAGGGGAGAGTGCCCGTGAGGGTGCTGAACTGTGGGGAGGAAGAAGTCAGGCTTCCCCGGTATGCCACCATTGCCAAGCTGCTCACCCTGGATCCCCACACCATCCACGAGGCCATTCCCTCAGTCTCCCCACCTACTACCAGCACTCCCCCGCCTCATGGGGAGGTAAATGAGTGGCACCAACAGCTACACGTGGGCACTGATGATACCCCTACACATCACAAAGCAGGGGTATACAGGGTGGTGCGGGAGTATGAACAGGTTTTCAGCAAACATCCACTAGACTTTGGGCAGATCAAAGGGGTCCAACACCACATCTCCACCGGTGAACACCCCCCTATCAAAGAGAGGTTCAGGCCTATTCCCCCTGCGCATTACCAGTGTGCCAAAGATATGTTGAGGAATATGAAGGAGGCAGGGGTTATTCGGGACAGCTGTAGTCCCTGGGCCGCTCCGTTGGTACTGGTCAAGAAGAAGGATGGTACCATGCGGATGTGTGTGGACTACCGGAAGATTAATCAGATAACACATAAAGATGCCTACCCACTGCCCCGTATTGAAGAGTCTTTGGCCGCACTGAGAACCGCAAATTACTTCTCTACCCTTGACCTCACCAGTGGGTACTGGCAAGTGGCAGTGGCCCCGGAAGACCGGGAGAAAACCGCTTTCACCACCCCAATGGGGCTCTGTGAATTCAATAGTATGCCGTTTGGGCTGTGCAATGCCCCTGGAACCTTCCAACGGCTGATGGAGTGCTGTCTGGGACATCTGAACTTCGAGACCGTCCTGTTATACCTGGATGATGTGATTGTGTACTCTCAGACGTATGAAGCCCATCTGGAGCACCTAGCCGAGGTGTTCGCGTCCCTTGCCAAATACGGGATGAAGTTGAAGCCCTCCAAGTGCCACCTGCTGAAACCCAGAATGCAATACCTGGGGCATGTGGTGAGTGCGGAAGGTGTCGCCCCCGACCCTGAGAAGATCACTGCCATCCGGGACTGGCCAAGACCAACCACCGTGAGGGAAGTAAGGCAGTTTTTGGGTCTGGTGGGATACTACCGGCGCTTCATCAAGGGGTACACGAAGATGGTTGCTCCCATGCAAGACCTCCTTGTGGGACAGACCAAAGGTGGTAGGACCCATCGGAGCCCCACTGGTGTGGGAGGACAGGCATGAGGAATCCTTCCGTCAGCTGAAAGCGGCCTTGACTGGAGAAGAGGTCCTAGCGTACCCTGACTACGGCTGCCCATTCATCCTCTACACAGACGCCAGCAATGTGGTTTGGGGGGCAGTCCTGTCCCAGGTCCAGGAAGGAAAGGAGAAGGTGATTGCATATGCTAGTCGAAAACTCCGGCCGACTGAAAGGAACCCTGAGAACTACAGCTCCTTCAAGCTCGAGCTCCTGGCACTGGTGTGGGCTATCACCGAGCGGTTCCGCCACTACTTGGCCGCAGCCAAGTTCACCGCCTTCACGGATAACAATCCGTTGACTCACCTGGACACGGCCAAGCTGGGCGCGTTGGAGCAGCGGTGGGTGGCCAGACTAGCCAACTATGACTTCACCATCAAATACAGGGCCGTCGTGTCAACATTAATGCTGATGCCCTCTCTCGGATGCCCAACTTGTCAGAAGGTGGGTGCGAGGATGATGACCTCGAGGAGATCGAGTTGCCTGCATGCCACCGGCCACCAACTGAGAAGGTACATGTCCACCAACAACGGGTGAACCTGGATCCGCTGCACAGTCAGGAGTGGCAGGAAGCTCAAAATCAGGCGCCCGCTGCAAGGCGCTGCTGGGATGGACCCTGCCGCCCCAGCTGAAGCCCAACGCTTGTGGAAGGAACGGACCCGGCTGTGTCTACATCAGGGGAGGTTGTACCGTGAGCTGATCAACACGAAGACCCATGAGAAAATCCACCAGTTGGTTATTCCCCTAGCTGATGTACCCACTGTTCTGCAGGGCAAGGCGTACCATGATGGTGCCGGCCACTTCGGGTGGAAGAAGCTGGAGATGCTGTTGATGGAGCGGTTCTATTGGAGTGGGATGCGGGAGTCGGTAGAGGCCTGGTGTCGAGAGTGCGGTCCTTGTACGTTGAGGAGGAAGGATGAAGCCAGCCAGAAGGCTCCCCTACGCCCGATCGTTACACACCAACCGCTGGAGCTGGTCGCCTTGGACCATGTAAAGCTCACCCCCAGCCGAAGTGGGTACACTTACGCTCTGACCATAGTAGATCATTACTCTCGGTTCCTGGTGGTTGTCCCGGTCAAGGACTTAACCGGCCGTACCGCCGCTAGAGCGTTCCAAGCTTACTTCTGTCGACCCCATGGATACCCTGAGAAGGTGCTTACCGACCAAGGTCCAGCCTTTGAGGCGGAGCTGTTCCAGGAGTTCTGTCAGCTGTACGGCTGCAAGAAGATCCGGACCACACCTTACCATGCCCAGAACAACGGTATGTGTGAGAAGATGAACCATCTGGTCCTTGGCCTCCTCAAAACGTTGCCGTTGGAGGAGCGGAACCTGCCTGACTTGGTCGATATGTACAACAATATCCCGTCTAGCTCAACGAAGTGCACCCCAGCGTATCTGATGAGGGCTCGGCCTGGCCGACTGCCGGTGGACCTGGAAATGGGACTGGAAGCCCCAGAGACACTCCCCTCAACGGCTGAATGGGACACCCGGCGGAGGGTGCAGTACCGACAGATTCAGGAGTATGTGGAGAAGAACCTAAGTCGGAGTCGAGAACAACAGGAGCAGCGCTTCAATCAGAAAGCGTCTGCGGGCCCTTTCCAGCCTGGAGATGTGGTGTTAAAGCGGAAGAAAAAAACCCAGAAGCTGGATGATCAATGGGAACAAATCCCATACGTCATCCAACCCACAGGATGGGAAGATGGAAAGGCCTACCAGATCAGTCGTGACCAAGGGGGCACCTTGGCCACGGTTTCCCGGGACCATCTGAAAAGGTGCCCACCAGCATTGAGGGCGATGGCTGAAGTACCAGCTCCTCCACCAGCAGAGAAGGCAAAAGAGGTGATCCACACTGTGATGGGTGACTTCCCAGCAGACTGGCCTACACAGAACGGCGCGGTGATTCTTCCAGTGATACTGTTCCCACAACCTGTGGATGAAGAAGTGGTGGAAGCGGTCAACCGTGAGCCAGAACTAGTGCCAGTGCCCAGGGATGAACCTGTGCCCAGCTCCCCTATGCCTCCGCCTGCCCCACACGATAGCCGGGAGGAGGAACCGATTGTTCCCTCTGCCCCACTGCCTAGCCTCACTGACACCGGACCCCGGAGGTCCACCCGTCCCAACCTAGGTAGGCCCCCACTTAGGTACAGGGAAACCGTTCTTTAAAAGGGGGAGGGGAAAGAAAACAGGTGTGTTTTAAGTGTGTTTGTTTGAAAGTTTGACGAAAAATGAGAAATTGATAACCGAACAGTAACCTGATTGTCTGCAAACTGTGATTTGGAAACCGGCCGTTGCCGGCACCGTTGTCCCCGTGGGGACCGTTTGAAAGTTTGCATGAGGAACTGCTCATGGACAAGCCCGTGAACTTGCAGGGCAACCACAAACGTTAAGTGGCTTGTAAATAAATTGAGTTACTGGTACCGTTTCCGCAATTACCGCCTCCGGAGAGGCAGGTTGGAGGGAGGGCCCACAGCAGAGCAGGCTGGGGCCCAGCCACCACAGGAACCGGTGGCTACCCTCTGGAGGGGAAGGACAGATCCCGCTCGGGTAACTTGTGCTGGACTAGGGTCAAGGGGTGCTGCCTGGGCTTTAGGGGCAGCATCAGGGCCAGGTTACTTGGGTGGGAGAGAGCGGAGACCGTAACCGTTAACCGTTTTAAAGTTTGCAACTTTTAAGCACTGAACCTCCCGATGTGGGATGATGCCATAAATTATAAATGTAAATATGTTACCGTTTTCCCTATCTTTTACAGAAAAAAACAAAAGGAAAATAAAACCGGTGTTGGACGGGCAGCCCGAGGACAGTCTGCGTTTTGCTAAGGGGGAATGTGACGCCCTGGGCAAGCCAGGGGTCACAGGTCACAACACCACATGCACCCCACATTCCCTGCAGGTACACCTAGCTAACCCAAAATCCTTGTTGCCCTCCTCCAGGGGCTGATGTCCACACCAGGGGGTGGGCCAGGCGGTTGGCTCCGCCCACCGAGGAGTTCACAGCCCTGGAGGCGGGAAGAACCAGGCAGTTTAGCTCAGGCAGAGCTTGAGTGAGGAAGCAAGTGGAGAACAGTTGAGTTTAGGAAGTGAAAGTAGAAGGAGGTGAAGTGGTAGAGGAGCTTAGGAGAGAAGCTGAAGTAAAGTGAAAAGAAACAGTTTGTAAAGCCTGAAGTTGGTCCGGGTGTGTGCCCCGGACTGTGACAGCAAGGTCAGCAGACGGCGGTGATAGTCTGCAGGGGGACTGCTCGGAGGTTGCTGGAAGGACCGCGGACGGGTAGTGACCCGGCGGTACCGGAGCAGTATACGAAGAACAGTCAGCACCAGGGCAGGGGCCTTTCGGATCCCGGCAAGGCTAGGAGTCGCCATAATTTGCCAAATCCGTCAGTGAAGGGGACCTCTGTCTCCTAACAACCAAGTCCCGATTGAAGGCAACAGTCCGACCATTGAGGGGAGACACCGCCACCGCCAAGGCACCAGTTTCCCAGGGCCAGCGCCTGCGGGCAAGAGAGAGGCTCCTCCGGCCCAGATTGAAGCCGGGGAGCGGGTAACCGGTGGGGACCCATCGCTACCAAAGAGACTTTACATAGGTGCAGGGAAGAGACCGTCATCGCTAACTGCAGGGAGCCGCAGCACCGTAGCCGTCCGAGGGACCCGTCCAACCAGCCGTTTGTTTACCGAGAACTGTGTCGTGTTTACTGGCTGAGTGAGTACCTCCGTGCCGTGCGGCACAGCGCTGCCCCTGCGCCCCTGCACCTCCACAGGCCCCAGACCCGCCTGTCCACCATTCCAATCCCATCACTGGGCCCCGGGAGCACCACAACCCCTACCCACGGAGGGGCACATCAACAACTGGCTGCTCCATATCATCACTCCCGGGCTCCCCATACAGAGCAGCGGTGGTGTTAACAAATCACCACAACCGTGGGTGGCGTCACGGACAATAAACTATCCCAAAACACCCAATCCCCTTTTCACTCACGGGCGAGGAGCGCCGCTCGAGTCCCCGGGATCCGGCCCATCGCTCGAGCCACCGAGCAGCAGAGGCCGCAGCAGCAGTGGCAGCCGGACCCGAGCAGTAGGGAGAGCGCGGCGTCCCCTCCTCCGCCCGCGACACGTGCATGTGGCAGAGCATTTTGTGTGTGCATGTAGCAGTGCATTGTGTGTGCGTGCATGGCAGAGCATTATGTGTGCGTGCATGGCAGAGCATTGTGTGTGTGCCTGGCAGAGCATTGTGTGTGCGTGCGTGTGGCAGAGCATTTTGTGTGCGCATGCATGTGGCAGAGCATTTTGTGTGCGCATGCGTGTGGCAGTGCATTGTGTGTGCGTGCGTGGCAGTGCATTGTGTCAGCGTGCATGGCAGAGCATTGTGTCAGCGTGCATGGCAGAGCATTGTGTGTGCGTGCCTGGCAGAGCATTGTGTGTGTGTGCCTGGCAGAGCATTGTGTGTGCGTGCATGTGGCAGAGCATTTTGTGCCTGCATGGGGCAGACCATTTTGTGCGTGCGTGTGGCAGAGCATTTTGTGTGCGCAGGCGTGTGGCAGTGCATTGTGTGTGTGTGCGTGGCAGTGCATTGTGTCAGCGTGCATGGCAGAGCATTGTGTCAGCGTGCATGGCAGAGCATTGTGTGTGCGTGCCTGGCAGAGCATTGTGTGTGTGTGCCTGGCAGAGCATTGTGTGTGCGTGCATGTGGCAGAGCATTTTGTGCCTGCATGGGGCAGACCATTTTGTGCGTGCGTGTGGCAGAGCATTTTGTGTGCGCATGCGTGTGGCAGTGCATTGTGTGTGTGTGCGTGGCAGTGCATTGTGTCAGCGTGCATGGCAGAGCATTGTGTCAGCGTGCATGGCAGAGCATTTTGTGCGTGCCTGGCAGAGCATTGTGTGTGCGTGCATGTGGCAGAGCATTTTGTGCGTGCATGTGGCAGAGCATTTTGTGCATGCATGGTGCAGAGCATTTTGTGTGTGCGTGCATGGCAAAGTATTGTGTGTGCGTGCGTGGCAGAGTATTGTGTGTGCGTGCGTGGCAGAGCATTGTGTGTGTGCATGTGGCAGAGCATTGTGTGTGCGTGCGTGGCAGAGCATTGCGGGCGTGTGGCAGAGCATTTCAGGTGGTTCTGAATGCAGAGCATTGCACAGTCATGCTGCTCGGTCACACACACAGTAAATACACAGTGTACACACGGTATATAGTATATACAAACAGTGTTTAGTATATACACTCAATACACGGTATATATTATATACACACGCTGGCTCCGCCTCCCTCATGCTGCTCGGTCACACACACAGTATATACACACTGTACACACGGTATATAGTATATACACACAGTATATAGTATATAACACAGTACACGGTATATAGTATATACACAAGCTGGCTCCGCTGCCCTCATGCTGGGTGCTGTCACACACACAGTATATACACAGTGTACACACACACTGTGTGCGTCCGTGTGGCAGAGCATTGCGGGTAGGCGTGCATGTGGCAGAGCATTGCTGGACTTGGGCGTGCAGAGCGTTATGTGGGGAGCACTATGCAGCTGTCCTTGGTGACACTTTAGACAGTTGTGGTCACCAACAAAATGGCTCTGCACGGTGTCCCTACACTACATTCTCTCTTATCTGTTGGAAACGTCCGGATTGGGAGGGGGAGGTGATATCACACACAAGAGAGCAGATTCTGCCCACTTTTACTGCAGCTGTAATCCAGGCTTTTTCTACAGTGGGATTTCTGTAGGATTTCAGCAGCTGCTTCCCCTAGTGTTTAACAGTGGAAAATATCAAACTTTTTATTTTCTTTTTATACTTTGCTCAATTAAAAACAAATAATAATATTTAAACAAAACATTAAAACATTAATACTTTACATTTTTTCAGGTTTTTTTTTGGGCACGACACCTTCCATTTAAAGTTTGGAGTAACCGACACTGGTTGGTCACATAAAGCCTTTTTCAACCGTTGAAAGGCTTCCTCTGCTTCTGCATTCCACTTTATTGAGACAGAGTTTGACCCCTTGGTAAGATCTGTGAGTGGGGCTGCGATGGTAGCAACATTTTTGATGAACCGCTGGTAATAACCAACAATCCCCAAAAAGGCTCTGACCTGTCTTTTGGTGACTGGTTGTGGCCAATTCTGAATGGCGTCCACTTTTTTTAGCCTGAGGTTTTATAACTCCCCTACCAATCATGTATCCCAGATAGCGAGCTTCTTCCAACCCCAATGTACACTTCTTGGGATTGGCAGTCAACCTGGCAGCCCTTAGAGAGTGCAAGACAGCTTGTACCTTCGGCAAATGAGTTTCCCAGTTATCACTAAAGATAATGATATCGTCCAAATATGCGGCTGCATACTGGACACGGGGCTTTAGGATGATATCCATTAGTCTTTGGAAGGTGGCTTGGGCTCCATGCAACCCAAATGGCATATCCCGATACTGGAACAGTCCCTGTGGCATAACAAAGGCAGTTTTCTCTTTGGCCGAGTCAGTGAGGGGAATCTGCCAATAACCTTTTGTTAAGTCAATAGTGGATATGTATCTGGCTGAACCTAGTCTCTCTATAAGTTCATCAACTCTTGGCATGGAGTAGGCATCGAATTTTGATACCTCATTTAACTTACGAAAATCATTACAATTCCGGCTAGTCCCATCGGGCTTGGGCACCAGCAGGATAGGACTAGCCCACTCACTCCGGGACTCCTCAATAACCCGAGCACCAGCATTTTCTTTACTTCCTGGGCAATGGCTTGTCTTTGAGCCTCAGGAATTCGATATGGTTTTAACCGTACTCATGTCTGAGGGTCGGTGACAATGTCATGTTTAATTAGGTGAGCATGGCCGGGTAGTTCTGAAAAAATATCTGCATTTCTCTGTACGAACTCCTTGGTTTCTTGTATTTGGGTCTTGGATAGCGTGTCTGCAATACCCACCTCTGGCGGTACTATCTGGGGGTCACTTACCTCAGATATTGGTGCCACTCGAGGACCACTATCAAGGGTAGTCCCCACTACCAAACTCTCCCTGTCCCGCCAGAACTTAAGCAACTTTATGTGGTAGATTTGTTGGGGTTTTCTCTTGTCTGGTTGGTGTACCTTATAATTCACTTCACCTATTCTTTTCAGCTCCTCATATGACCCCTGCCATTTTTGCATAAAATTTATCTTCTACAGTAGGTACCAACACTAACACCCGATCCCCGGGTTGAAAAACTCGTGTTTTAGCTGCCCGGTTGTACACCCTGCTTTGGGCATGTTGTGCGCGCTCCAAACATTCTTTGACTATTGGCATAACTGCCGCAATTCTGTCCTGCATGAGTGTTATATGTTCAACTACACTGCAGTAAGGAGTCACCTCTTGCTCCCAAATCTCCTTGGCAATATCCAACAGGCCTCTGGGACACCGCCTATAGACCAATTCAAAAGGTGAAAGGCCCGTGGAGGATTGGGATACCTCTCGTATGGCGAAGAAGAGATATGGCAGGAGAGCATCTCAATCCCTCCCGTCTTTATCCACCACCCTTTTCAACATCCCCTTTAGGGTTTTAATAAAGCGCTCGACCAGACCGTCAGTCTGAGGGTGATACACTGAGGTACGCAGGTGGGATATTTTTAAAAATTTTCATAGTTCTTTGAGTATATGAGACAAAAAGGGGGTCCCCTGATCTGTAAGTATCTCTTTCAGAATGCCTGTGCGAGAAAACATGTTAAAAGGTCCTTTGAAATTGCTTTTGCATTTCGTAACGGTACAGCCTCTGGATAACGGGTGACGTAATCCAGTACCACCAAAATGTATGGATGACCCCTGGCAGATTTAACTAATGGACCGACTATATCCATTGCTATTCTCTCAAAGGGCACCTCTATTATTGGCAAGGGTACAAGGGGGCTTCTAAAATGTGTCATAGGCGCAGTCAACTGGCATATAGGACAGGACTGACAGTACTCAGTTACATCTCCCACCAGACCCGGCCAAAAGAAACGTTGCAGAATACGGTCTTTTGTCTTTTCTCCAGCCAGGTGGCCCCCCAAGGGATGTTTATGTGCCAGGTCTAAAACCACCTGACGAAAAGATTTTGGTACCACTAGCTGTTCCACCACCACTCCTCGCATCTTGTCAATGTGGTACAGCATGCCCTGTTGCACTTCCATATGTGGAAACTCATTTTGAGCCCCTGGGTACACTGGGTTTGGTGTTGAGCGGTCCCCAAATTATCACGGGCCACCTCAAGACCTGGCATCTCTATAACATCCTCTAGCTTGTCCGCCTCGCCCGCAAACACAGCCACAGAGAGTCTACAGATTCTGGAGCTACCCCTGTAGTGTGCCCCCCATCATCTTGCTCCAGTGGCTCAGAGGCTAGTCCCAGGGTATCATTCACCAGTTTTTCTTCAACCAGGGTGTTCACACCATTTTTAACGTTCCACAAGTCCCAGAATAAGGGATAGTCTCTCCCCAGGATTACACTATGCCACATTGTCTTTACGATTACCGCCTGATGTCTTTTGGCCCCCAAAGGTGTGGCAAGAGTTACACAGGCTGTGGGGTAGTTTTTAGTATCGCCATGTATGCAACTAATGCCCACAGTTGAATCTGTTATTGCTCCAGGGTCCACCAAGCTAGCATGTACCAAGGTTACTTGACTGCCAGAGTCTAAGATGGCATTGACACTATAGCCATTGACCTCAATGCAACACACATGTTGTTCATTTCCCGTGAGGATCTCCGCAGCACAGACTGACCGTACATATAATGACAGACACCTTGCAGTGTTACAGTCCATCGGCTCTGTAGTTAATGAGCAGTTAACAGCTACGTGGCCGAGCCCACAACATCACCAACACTGTATAGGCCCTTGCCTCTGAGTTGGGGACCTCAGTCTGGGCCTGCTGACTTGCTGAGAAACCACACCGCTATCATAGTCCTTTGGGGACCTGCTACCCCTAGTTGCAACATTTTATTCTTTTGAGAAAGGAGTAGTTTTAGCAGGACTTTCAGGCGATTTCCTAGAACCCCAGCAAGGTGAAAGCATCCCCTGGAGTAGGCTTTCAGAAGCGCTGTAATGCTCGACCATGTTCACCAACTGGTCAGCGCTGGTTGGGCCACCTTGTCTGACCCACCTCTGGATCTTAGCCGGTTAGGATCGCAGGTACTTGTCTAGGACAACACATTCCACCATCTGTGCTGGCGTCAGAGTTTCTAGTTGCAGCCATTTTTTCACCAGATGGATGATGTCATGCATTTGTGAACGAGCTGGCTGATGTGCCACAAAAGTCCATAGATGTACCCTCTGTGCCCGTACATGTGTGTTTACTCCCAGCCTTGCCAGGATTTCGCCTTTTAGTTTAATATAGTCCATAGCATCAGCTCCACTTAGATCATAATATGCCTTTTGCGGATCTCCGATCAGGAATGGAGCAACTACTTCAGCCCATTTGTCCACCGGTAAGCGTTCACGTTCTGCAATACATTCAAGCATTGCCAGCTATGCTTCCACTACATCAGCAGCAGTCATTTTAAGTAATGTCTTTTGTACGGCTTTCTGCGCACTGGCAGAGCTTTGTGCACGATCCTCCGCGTCTCGTGGCTGCTAAACCAAAGACTCCTTTATTGCATTTAACTGCTCTTGGTGCATTTGGTGCTGCTGCTCCAGCGCCTTCTGGAGGTAAGTATTGGTCTGTTGTTGCTGGATATTGGCCTGTTGTTGGTTAATGTTGACCTGCACCAACTGTTTCAGCAGCTCCTCCATATTGCTGGTCTCTTGGCTCTTCAGCAGCACAGAAGCTTTCAGCCAGGACATCAACAAGAGACAATGCCCATAGAGCGGTTTATCTGCAGTCACAGTCCAATAGCCACTAATGCCCGCATTCGAGACACCATTTGTGAGATTTGTATAGCTCAGCTGGGATCTTTGCTTTGGTCCAAGCGAGTAGCTATGGAGTCACAGATGACAGCGGCAGACTGGCAGGTTCTACACAGGTATGACCACTGCTGTGTTTATTGTGTACACTTAGGGCGCTTTCACACTTGCGTTCAGCGCAATCCTCCCCTATGGAGAATAGTGTAGTCCGTTAACGCACTGCGCTATTCTCCATTGACTTATATTGCCGACGCACTGTAACACAAGTGTCTGCGTTGCATCCGCTGGACGACGCTGAGTCATTATTTTGACGCAGCGTCGGGCGGAGGGAATGCTGCATGTAGCGTTTTTTGGGTCGTTAAAATATCGCACCCTGATGGATCCCTTTAGAATCCGCCAATGTGTCTAATGATTGTCTACGGGGGCGGATTCCTCCGCAATGCACTAAGCGGCGGAATCCGCTGACGGATCCCGTCACATTCTACTGCGCATGCTCAGCATGTCCAGCAGAACGATCTAAATCGTTTAAAATCACTCCTGGTCTCTCTCCTCCCTTAATCCTACTCATCGATCACCGGTGCGGTGCTGCACAGCTGTCACACTGCTCTGGCAGCTTCTCCTGCTTTTGAAAATGCCGGCCGCTCATTATTCAATCTCGTATTCTCTGCTTCCCTTGCCCACTGGCGCCTATGATTGGTTGCAGTCAGACACGCCCCCATGCTGAGTGACAGCTGTCTCACTGCAACCAATCAACAGCCGCCAGTGGGCGAGTCTATATCGTGCAGTACAATAAATAAAATAATTGAAAAAAAACGGCGTGCGGTCCCCCCTAATTTTGATACCAGCCAAGATAAAGCCACACGTCTGAAGGCTGTTATTCTCAGGATGGGGAGCCCCCCAGCCTAAAAATATCAGACAGCAGCGACATGGAATTGCTGAATCCATTAGATGCGACAGTCCCGGGACTCTACCCGGCTCATCCCGAATTGCCCTGGTGCGATGGCAATCGGGGTAATAAGGAGTTAATGGCACTCCATAACTGCCACTAAGTCCTAGGTTAATCATGGCAGGCGTCTCCCCGAGATACCTATACAATGATTAACCTGTAAGTGAAAGTAAATAAACACATACACCCGAAAAAATACTTTATTTGGAATAAAAGACAAAAAAAACACCCTCTTTCACCACTTTATTAAAATCCCCAAATACCTTTCCATGTCCGACGTAATCCATGAGGTCCCGCGATGCATCCAGCTCTGCTACATGAAACTGACAGGAGCGGCAGTAGAACACTGCCGCTCACTGTGAGCTCCACGCAGCAACTGAAGGGAGTCGTGCTGTCAGCGGGGACGTCACAGAGATAGTGCCGGCGTGTGTGGAGATGATGGGTGAGTTAGTGCCTGCGTGTGCAGTGATGATGGGTGCGGTAGTGTCGGGGTGTGAGCTGTGATGATGGGTGCGGTAGTGCCTGCGCGTGTGCGGTGATGATGGGTGCAGCAGTGTCGGGGGGTGTGTGGTGATGATGAGTGCGGTAGTGTCAGGGTGTGAGCGGTGATGATTGGTGCGGTAGTGCCTGCATGTGTGCGGTGATGATGGGTGCAGTAGTGTCGGGGTGTGAGCTGTGATAATGGGTGCAGTAGTGTCTGGGTGTGAGCTGTGATAATGGGTGCAGTAGAGTCTGGGTGTGAGCTGTGCTGATGCGTGCAGTAGTGCCGGGGTGTGTGCGGTAATGATGGGTGCGGTAGTGCCGGGGTATGTGCTGCGATAATGGGTGCGGTAGTGTCGGGGTGTGAGCGGTGATGATGGGTGCGGTAGTGCCGGGGTGTGTGCGGTGATGATGGGTGCAGTAGTGTCGGGGTGTGAGCTGTGATGATGGGTGCAGTAGTGTCGGGGTGTGAGCTGTGATGATGGGTGCAGTAGTGTCGGGGTGTGTGCGGTGATGATGGGCGCAGTAGTGTCAGGGTGTGTGCGGTGATGATGGGTGCAGTAGTGTCGGGGTGTGAGTGGTGATGATGGGTGCAGTAGTGTCAAGGTGTGAACGGTGATGATGGGTGCAGTAGTGTCGGGGTGTGTGCGGTGAGGATGGGGGCTGTAGTGCCTGCATGTGCTGTGATGATGGATGCTGTAGTGCCTGCGTGTTCTGTGATGATGGGGGCTGTAGTGCCTGCGTGTGCTGTGATGATGGGGGCTGTAGTGCCTGCGTGTGCTGTGATGATGGGGGCTGTAATGCCTGCGTGTGCTATGATGATGGGGGCTGTAGTGCCTGCGTGTGCTGTGATGATGGGGTCTGTAGTGCCTTCGTGTGCT
This sequence comes from Anomaloglossus baeobatrachus, assembly GCF_048569485.1. NCBI lineage: Eukaryota > Metazoa > Chordata > Amphibia > Anura > Aromobatidae > Anomaloglossus > Anomaloglossus baeobatrachus. Next base: position 68,652 of record NW_027442411.1, read on the forward strand.
GTGATGATTGGGGCTGTAGTGCCTGCGTGTGCAGTGATGATAGGGGCTGTATTGCCTGCATGTGCTGTGATGATGGAGGCTGTAGTGCCTGCCTGTGGTCTCTCTCGGCTAAAAAAACCAACTTAACGCAACGCGTTATTTCACAGGAATACGTTGCCTTTATTATCACACTATTTGCAAGGCATCCATCTAATGCGTCACACAACGCACTGTGACGGATGCCAAATGGCGCAAGTGTGAAAGCGCCCTTATCTCTCAGTGTTACACATTCAAAAACAGGAAAATAAATGTGTCGCGGACGGGTGTCGCCTCCGCTGCGGCGACCGGGGCTGCTCGAGGGGTGCTTGGATCCGGGATCATGTCCTGGGCTCGAGTGGTGGCCGGACCCGGGGCTCGTGCAACCGCCCGTCCACGCACACAGTGAAAAGGGGAGGTATTTACAGGTGAGATTGTCTGTGATGCCACCTGTGGATTGCGATGATGGGATGGTGGCACAGCTGCTGCCTGGTATGGGGGTGCCCGGGGCTGATGGAGCGGGGCAGCAAGGTGGAATCCCCTCCACGGGTAGGGGAGGTGTAGTCCCATGGCCCGGTTGTGGCGTAAGGAGCAGGGCTGGGACGTTGTCGGCAGTTTGGACCGGGTGACACCGGTGTACTCACGATTACGAATAATCCACACAGAGTCTGTACTGTAAACCAAGGCCGGATGCCGGTTGCCTCTGGAGGGGTGTGCTGGTCCCGCACACGGGTTAGCAATGTAGGGGCCCTTCCTCCTGCACTTGTGTCTTGTCGTGTGTGGATTAACCCGCCTGGAACGGGAGAAATCCACTCCCCTGCAGCTTTGGATGCAGAGGGAGCCATTGCCCACACACGCTGACCCGTGGGACTTCAATGGGTTCTTGGCGGACACCCTGTCCCCCGTGTTGGGCTTCCGGTCTGCTCTATATGGGCTGCTTTCTTCGGGAACAAGGCCTGATACCTTGTCCCACTAGTCAATTAACAAGGGGCTTGAAGCTTGCCTCGTCTTAGGGTCCAGGTACCCCGCCCGTGCATGGCCTCCAGACCGGATTCCCGTTGTTGGTACTGGCGGGCTACAACCCTGCCCCAGTCCACTTCAGGTCTCCCGCGACCGAATCTCCATCGCCTGTGGCCCTACAATGCTGTCTGCGACCTAGTCGGTCCTCCCGTGGTCCAAGGGCTCCAACCCTGACCACACTGCACTTCAGCTCCTGTCACCGACTCCCAACTTCACTCCACTCTACTTCAACTCCACTCCTACTGAACTAACTGGTTCCCGCCCCGTGTCACCTCAAGACCCCTAGGTGGGCGTTCCCATCCGCCTGGTCCCGCCCACTGGTGTGTCCTGGTTGTCATGGGGAGGCAACTAGCATTTGTAGCTGGTGTTCCCATGTGTGGAAAGTGTGGTGTAGATTCCCAAGGAGGAGGTGATTCCTGTACCCTTTTTGGGGGGTACAGTCATCTGTGACTACCTGGTTTTGCCAGGGCGTCACACTCCCCCTTGGTAAAACAGCCCGTCCGCGGGCTGTCCGGCACCAGTATTAATTTTTTTCAACATCTAGAAAAAAAGGTAAAACATAAATAACATTGGAACGGTAGAACCTTAGAACATTTCTTCCCTTCATGGAAGGCACATATCTTAAACGTTACTTTAACGATGTCTATCTACCCCTTTTTCCTTTGTTCCGCCACCCAAAACACCTGTACCCTCCCTTGGTGTCACCGCTTGTCGGGTGTTCTACACCATTCCGGGTTTTGGTGAGTGTCTGTGTCCGGGTCAAAGTTCCGCACCCTGTATCACCCCAAAGAGTCCCTTGGGCCGGAACCCTTTCGCCTGCAGGGTAGTCAGCGGTTTCCGTGGTGACTGGGCCTTGGCCGACTCCACCGCAGGCCCTTCCTCCAACCGACCTCTCCAGCGGGTGCCGCCTCCTGGCGGTCAGTAACAAGAAGGTAGATGGGGGGGTTATTTACTTGACCCAAGAAAGTTTTTGGGGTGATGTCGCCACTCCTGACACCATGGTCCATTTTTAACTGTTAACTGGCTGAAATAAAACTTTGTTTTCAAACAACTGTAGGAGAAAGGCAGCCGGGAACAGCTACCTTACTTCTTTTCTTCATACAAGAAACGGTGGGAGGCGAGGCAGGGGTTTCGTTGACTACCACACACTTCTTCACATCAAGGGCAAACCACCCTCGCTCTCCGCAATGCCGGGTGTAGCTTACCATGTCCCCTGCCTCCAGATTTCGGTCTGGGTGGCCGGTAGGCAGGTGAGGGACCACATCCCTCCGGGACACAAATATCTCTGCTTCTAGTCCAGGTTCATAAATGAGACCCAATCCCTTCTGGGGGTCAAAGTAGTGGAGCTGCCCATGGTATGTCGGGCCCCTGACCCAGAAGATGGCTTGACGCAGGTTGTCCTTTTCTTTATAGGTGCGGGCCAGCACCTCAGCCTTACAGTTCTCACGGGCGGCTATTTCCTGGCGTAGCTACCGTTGCTGCCGCTCCCAATACGGGGCACGGGTTCCGTGCTCTGCCTCCTGCTCGGGTGTCAGGCCCACTCGGATGCCCTCGGCGCCGGCGATGACCGGACTCTCTCTCTGCCGTGGGCCCCATCGCTCAGTGGCCTGCTCCTCCTCTCAGCAGGTGCATGCCCGCTGTTCCACAGCCGGGACAGAATATTTTGGAGCGGCCGGCACCGTGGGCCAGACAGACTTCTGGTCAGGCTCCGCCTCCGCTGCGGCCGGGCGGACTGCCAGAGCCGTCATCATCTCTGTTGCAGCCGGGCGGACTGCTGGAGCCGTCGCTATCTCTGTCGCAGACAGGCGGACTTCCGGGGATGACGTTATCGGGGCTGCGGCCTGGCTCTGGGCCAGATGGGATGTCGTCAGGGTTGCGGCCTGGCTCGGGGCCGAGATGGGTGCTGGGTCGGTGGTGCAGGCAAGGTCCGAGGTCCCCATTGCTGGGGCCTCCTTCTGACACAAGACGGGTTCCGCTGCCGGTGCTGAGGGTAGCGGGCCGATCAGGGGCTGGCCACGGACACGGGCGGCGAGGGAGGCAACGTGGCGGACGGAGGCAGGCCAGACCCCTCAGCTGAGATGTCCAGTTCCTGAGGAACATGGGGGCATGGGTCACTGCTTACTCGCTCCTCCGAGGCCATCTCCATCCCGGACAGCTGCAGCCATTAATTTCGGTGGTTCACCGCATCATGATGAAATGTGCCTGGGCCTGGATTCTTCGGCACATCCTCTCCGTCTGCGCTTCAATCCAGTCGGCGGTCCCGGGAACGGGCCTCTCCACATTCTGGTTGTTGGACCCCTGAGACATCCTGCCGCTTGCTTGTCCAGGAATGGGATTTGGCAAAGTCCTGGTGTCCCTGCCCTTTATCCTCTTGGTTTACATGCCGCTCCCCCTTGGTTTTCAACAGCAGTCTCGCGAGACCCACTGTCCTTTGCGACTTCCTGCTTTGGGAGTCACTTGGTTCCGCCCGCATTATTAGGGGGCGGGGCTTCGGCTTCGCGCCTTTTTTGGGGAAGAAGATGACACTGTTGTTGTTTTGGCGCCAAAGATGGCAGCAAGATGGCAGCAGTTCAAGATTTTGGAACGTTTCATGGATTTTGAAGCAAGGCGCACGGCATCTACCGATGGGGTAAGAATCATATTTGTGACTCCAGGTTTTGTGTTGTCGCGGACGGGTGCCGCCTCCGCTGCGGCGACCGGGGCTGCTTGAGGGGCGCTCGGATCAGGGATCATATCCTGGGCTCAAGTGGTGGCCGGACCCGTGGCTCGTGCATCCGCCCATCCTCTCACACAGTGAAAAGGGGAGGTATTTACAGGGGAAATTGTCTGTGACACCACCCGTGGATTGCGGTGATGGGATGGTGGCAACCCCGCTGCCTGGTTTGGGGTGGCCCGGGGCTGATGGAGTGGGGAAGCAAGGTGGAATCCCCTCCATGGGTAGGGGAGGTGTAGTCCCGAGGCCCGGTTGTGGCGTAAGGAGCAGGGCTGGGACGTTGTCGGCAGGTTGGACCGGGTGACAGTGCTGTAGTCACGATTATGAATAATCCACACAGAGTCTGTACTGTAAACCAAGGACGGATGCCGGTTGCCTCTGGAGGGGTGTGCTGGTCCCGCACCCAGGTTAGCAATGTAGGGGCCCTTCCTCCTGCACTTGTGTGTTGTGGTGTGTGGATTAACCCGCCTGGAACAGGAGAAATCTGCTCCCCTGCAGCTTTGGACACAGAAGAAGCCGTTGCCCGCAGACGCTGACCCGTGGGACTTCAATCGGTTCTTGGCGGACACCATGTCCCCCGAGTTGCGCTTCCGGTCTGCTCTATCTGGGCTGCTCTGTTCGGGAACAAGGCCTGGTACCTTGTCCCGCTGGTCAATTAACAAGGGGCTTGAAGTTTGCCTCGTCCTAGGGTCCAGGTACCCCGCCCGTGCACAACCTCCGGACCAGATTCCCGTCGTCGGTACCGGCGGGCTACAACCCTGCCCCAATCCACTTCAGGTCTCCCGTGACCGGATCTCCGTCGCCTGTGGCCCTAAAATGCAGTCTGCCACCTAGTCGGTCCTCCCGTGGTCCAAGGGCTCCAACCCTGACCACACTGCACTTCAGCTCCTGTTACCGAATCCCAACTTCACTCCACTCTACTTCAACTCCACTCCTACTGAACTAACTGGTTCCCGCCCCGTGTCACCTCAAGACCCCTAGGTGGGCGTTCCCATCCGCCTGGTCCCGCCCACTGGTGTGTCCTGGTTGTCATGGGGGGCGACTAGGATTTGTGGCTGGTGTTCCCATGTGTGGAAAGTGTGGTGTAGATTCCCAAGCAGGAGGCGATTCCTGTACCCTTTTTGGGGGGTACAGTCATCTGTGACTACCTGGTTTTGCCAGGGCATCACAAATGTCTAAGGCTGTCTGGCCACTAACTAACAACAGAATGCTAACTATAAAATAAACCTATGTAACAAACAAAACAGTATTCTCTTACTGTGTCGGTTCCTCAGCACAGCAAGCGGAGGTATTGAGTCTCAGCATCAGCAGCCATGAGCCTGTACTGCTCTCCTCAGCAGTCTCAGTCTACTGAATGCCTCCTGATTATTTCAGCTGATCTGCTGAGGAATCAAAACCTGGACTTAATGTGGAGAAGGGAGCAACCAGTCCCACTGCCATTCCTACTGATTACTCCAGGAAAAATCGAGCCCAAAATTACACTGAAATAAACAGCCTTCAGTGACTAACTTATTGCTGAGCCAGATCTGACTTTCCCAGCTTTTGCCAGCCTATTTGCATGGGCTGACTGCTCCACAATCAGTACATGGAGGCATATGAAATGAACTGAGGGGAAACATACCTGTTCTCTAGTACTTCTCCCCTCGGCATCTCACACTATGCTAGTGTTTACAGGGACAGTTAGACAGGGATTAGCAGTATGCACCCAGAACTGCTTGTGGTTATGGTTGCATACTGCACCTGACATGTTCCCTTTAACAGGCTTAAGGAGAATAATCTATATGTGAACGTACCCAAGGGCTCCTTCGAGGTTGAGGAGATTTGTAATTTTATCATCCACTGGATTCCGCATGAACCCTGCTAAGCGCCAGGCTGTACAGGATTGGGTCCAACACAAAAACCTGAAAGCCCTTCAAAGATTTTTGAGGTTTGCTAATTACTATAGGAGGTTTAATAAGGGTTTTTCTAAACTTGTCAAACCCCTTACTGACCTTACCCAAAAGGAAGCGGATGTTTGTAAATGCGGGCCTGTGGCTACTAGGGCATTTTCCTGCCTCAAGGAGGCATTTACCTGTGTTCTGGTTCTAGTTTAGCCTGACTTCGATAGACCATTTCTAGTGGAGATAGATGTTTCAGAAAATGCAGTACTATCCCAGGGGTCTGCGGCTCTCACTCACCTTCAGCCCTGCGCCTTCTTTTTGAGAAAATTTTCATCCATCGAGTTAAATTGTTATGTTGGTATCCGGGAATTGCTAGCCATTAAATGGGCTCTTGAAGAGTGGAGACAATTTTTGGAGGGGACTAGACACTCTTTTGTGATACTCACGGACCATAAAAATGTAATTTATTTAGAAAATGCCAAGAGGCCTAACCCAAGGCAGGCTAGATGGGCCTTATTTTTTTCACGTTCTCATTTTTTCCTGTCCTGTCCAATGGGAGGAGGTTCCCCTGTCGCACTTTTTCCCCAGTGATGGTAGTTGCTATCACTAATGTGGAATGGGAGATTTTGAAGTCACAGCATTTGGCCCCCTCTGATACCCCATGGGACAGATTGTTTGAGCCTGTTAGCTTCAGACTCCGTTTTATTCAGAACTGTCACAATTCTGCATTGGCCGGTTACATGGGGGTTAAGAGTACCATGCATTTGGTTAAACAGGTGTATTGGTGGCCCGCGCTAGGCCTGGATGTTGAGGCCTTTGTTCAAGCCTGTGAGGTGTGTGCCAGGAGTAAAGTTCCATAGTCTGCCCAATGGATTTCCTTACTGATCTTCCGGCCTCTAAAGGGAATGACTGTCATCTGAGTAATTGTTGACTGCTTCTCTCGCCAGTGCCATCTTATTCCTCTGAGTCAATTACCATCAGCTCAGGACATGGTGGATCAATAATGTGATCAGGTTGCACGGTGTTCCTGTTAATATTGTGATCAAGGTTCACAGTTTATCTCCACGTTTTTGAAGGCTTTCTGTAGTCGGATTAGAACAGAATTAATCATTCTCCTGAGCATATCATCCCCATACCCTTTCAGAGTGGACTAACCAGTCATTAGAGACATGAGTTACTTCTGTTCCAATAATCAGGGGGTTTATTTACCTTTAGCGGAGTTTGCACTCAATATTAGGCATCATGAGTCTTTGTGTACCTCTTTTGCAACTTTGGTTTTGATCCCAGGTCTCCAGTGTTTTTCCGGGGGTGGGAAGTGAGTTCTGGGGTGTCTGAGACCACCAATAGGTTAAAAACTTGGAGGGGATTTGCAGACAGCTTGAGAAAGCGTCTACATCACAGAAGGATGCGGTGGATAGGCACCGGTCTCAGGAGGAGAAGCTGGTAGTTGGGAATCTGGTGTGGGTATCCACAAAAAAACCTTAAGCACAAGGTACCCTGTCCCAAGCTTGGGCCTCAATTTATTGGGCCTTTTCCCATCCTGGAGGTGGTCAATCCAGTCACCTTTAGAGTAAAGCTCCCTGCCAGTATCTGAATCCCTAATATCTTTTATAGGTCCCTTCTTAAGAAGGCTAAAAGACAGATCACACCTCACCTTCCCCCATGCCCGGTCCTTGTGAATTGTCAGGAGGAGTTTGAAGTCGAGCAGAGTGTTGATTCCAGAAAGGTACAGAATTGGGTCCAAAATGTGATCTACTGAAAGGGATATGGTCCAGAGGAGAGGTCGTGGGTTCCGAGGTGAGATATCCACGCTAATAAACTTATTGCTGACTTCCATAAAAGGTTTCCTGGCAAACTGGGTGCTGAGAGTTAGGAGGTCTCTCCTCAAGAGGGGGGTACTGTCAGGTCTGGTGGTTCTGCACCTGAGTGGGTCCGTCGTGCTCCTACGTGTACTCTGGCTCCCCGGAGCTTGCACTAGTGCAGGTTCTGACCGAGCACGTCGTACCCTGGGAGCAATGTTGTCACTCAGGGGCCCTGGGATGCTGGGTCCCCTAGTGTGAGCTGTTGCCAGTGGATACGAGATGCTGTATCCTCTGACAGTCAGATGGTTGGTGATTCCCTCCATTCCACTCTCCTCCTCTCCTGCTAATGGGCGTTGCCTCAGAGAGTCACATGAGCTCTGGGAGGCAGATTTAAATCTGCAATCTGCCTCCCTTAGTTGCTGATTAATTCAGTGGTGTGGGTTTCTCCTTTACTTGTCTTTGGCAACTGGGGAAGTCCTGGGAGCCTGTTACAGGTGGTAATAGTGATCCAGTGGCCTGGAAGCAGACGGGGGTCTCACACTGGCCAGATGATTAATGAGGCCTGCTCCCTATGCTCTGTTTGTGTAACTGGGGTCCCACTGTTTCAGTATACTGAGACCCGTTCTGCTGCTCTGAGGTAATTTATTACTTTCCCATATGGCGGGCTGCGTGGACGATTACAGGTGCCGTTCTGTCTATCCGGGCTCCAGGTCCTGACTTTACAGCTGCACCTCCGGGTGTGGGGTGGACAGAGACCTGCAGTCCTCTCGTCCTCCAGATGCGACCATCGGTACTCGAGTACTCGAGTGGCCCTGAACTCCGATATTCAAGTTTTCTAGCGATCACGTCGCGGTGAGCTGGCTGCGCTCCACTCCCCAATGTTCTTCTCCTCTTTTGCCTCTCTGTGGCCTGTGTTTTCCTGGGCCGAGCAATCTGGCTCCGCTCCCAGCTCACACACCACACTACTCGAGTTCCTCTTTCATTGAACTCTCCTCACAGACTAACTAACTCCTCCCCTAGGTCAGAGCTTAAGGGATCCTCCCTGGAACTCCAGATTAAGAGCTCCCTCTGCTGCTCTGGGAGAGAAACTGTGTTGGATGATGTTACGAACCGGCGCCGCCATAGCCGCAAGCAGCCTGCTGCGGTTCCTGTTGCGCCCAGGCGCCGGTTGCCGTTCTTGGCCGTGCCTCCAGTTGGCTGTTCCTTCCACCACGTCTAAGTGTGGAGAGGCGGCTAGTGCGCATGCGTGCGCCGATTTACCCCAGCCAGAGTTTAAGCCCGGTGTTTTGCCTAGTGAGCATGCTCAGCCTGATTGTGTTATGTCTGAGACTAAGTCCTCAGTTCAGGCTACTGAGCATGCTCCCACAATTAACCCTAACAGCCTCTTTGCACAGGTACTTGGACTTCGTGCTGTGTCTAAGTTCTGGGATGTGCCTACTGAGCATGCTCAAACTGATAGTCTGCTTTCTGAGCCTGTTGCTCAGGCTACTGGGCATGCTCAGGCACTTAGTGCATCAGAGGCTAGGTCCGGTAAGGACCTCACTGAGCATGTCCGTGAGGTGGCAGGCCCTGATAGGGCAGAGGGTGTCAGGTGTCCTGATGACGTGGCAACTCCGGACTGGCTCGCAGAGGCCCGCCCCTATGACCTGGCACCTCAGTATTGGTCGTCAGACGATGACTGTTGAAGTGTTTGGGGCGTGGCTGCCATGAGGTAATCAATGACGTGGCGGTTCCGGATAGGTCGCATGTGACGTCACTGATGACACGGCACTCTGCTATTAGACCTTGGTGGTTCCACCCTGGGTTTGGGGTGGACCCAGGTTATAAAAGGGGCTGGAGACAACATGGAGGTGCGCAGTCTTCACTTTTGCTCAGTCAGAGCACAACTCCATGTTAGAGCCTCATTGCGGCATAAGCCTATGTTGGGAAGCGGTAGGTAGGGTTAGGCGAACGGTGCCTGTCACGCCAAGATTCGTGGCTCGGCACATCAGGGTCAGGCGCCGTGCTTCCCTCCTGCCGTTCCAGTCTTGCTATAGCAGCCCAGTGGCATTAACTGGGTTGCGGCTGCTGTGCTTCCTGTCCGATTGTGCCCCCTACGCACACGGACAACGCACCTGCTGCGCCACCTGTCCGATTGTGTCTCCTATGCACACGGACAACGCACCTGCTGCGCCACCTGTCCGATTGTGCCCCCTACGCACACGGACAACGCACCTGCTGCGCCACCTGTCCGGTTGTGTCCCCTACGCGCACGGACAGCGTACCCCAGGACCCCTGTGGAGTTAACAGGGTGTTCCTTATCCTCCTCGGCTTCCCGGTCAACGCTACTGGTAAACCCATCTGGCCTGACGTGTCCTACACACATGTGGCCAGTCGAGAGAGAGGTGGCCAGAAACGCTAATCGGAGGACCGCTCGGCCTGACGTGTCCTACACACGTGGCCGACAGGGCGCTTTCGTGGCGGTCTTCCGGTCAATGCTACCTGGTTACCACCCGGCCTGACGTGTTTCCTGCACACGTGGTTGGTGTAGCGCTAGGTGCACCAAAACGCTAATCGGGTTGTCGTCCGGTCTGACGTGTCCCAACACACGTGACCGGTTCCCAGAGTTCCTGGGTTATCTCAGAGCCATCCAGCTCTATAGTCTCCGCCTAACCCTCAGGTGCCAGCAGCTCCTTTGTCATCTGGAGCACGGTGGGCCCCGACTGGCGATTAGGATATATACCCCCTAGTCCTAATCTGCCGGTCCCCCCGTAACAGATGATGGTACTTACTGGCTAATGGATTTCCTCAACTATCTCCAGGCTCAGCATTAAACCTTTTGAGGAGGGCAACACTGCTGTGGCAACCAGACTGCTGGGGCACCACACATGCGTACTTGTCGTGTGCGCGCCTCCCGACTAGCCCCACTAATTTCCTCCCGGTAGCTATTAACCCTGATGTACCATCAACTCATGCAGATCCCTCACCCCTCACTCCCTCTCAGCTCCTCACTCCCTCCCAGCTTCTGGCCGTGGCTGCCGCACACCGACACTGTTCCTCCGGCAGTGTGGAGCCGTGGCCGGTATTAGTTAACCCCTGCGTCCCCAAACCGCTAGTTAAACAGCCACCACCGTCACTAAGAATAACAGGGGGACACCATGACACTATGAACCAGGGGTCTGCAGGCATGGTGCCCCCTCAGTTTCTCCAGCAGGATGCACCCCTGGGTGCTGGGGCAGTAATAAGCCCTTCTGGCCCCTTTGCTCAGTTGCAGCTCCTCACCTGCCATCTTTGGTGCAGGGGGCTGCAAATGTGTACCCCATGGGCATCATCGCCGTCGTTCCTGACCTCCTCAGAGGGAGACGTTTGTTGATCCTCTCCAGGAGCCTGCTGTCGCTCCCCTTCCGGATGCTGGTGAGTACCAATACTTGGGGGCGTGAGGGGGGTAGTGCGGGCATGGCAGCGACTATTCAGACACTGTTAGCTAATTTACAGGCAGGGGATATAGTAATTAACCCTTCTTTAGCTGGTTAACCTCCTACACAGTCTGACCTCCCGCCTCGTGCTGACATTCACAGAGATGCTTTCTAGTGCGGTATTGCCCCTTTGGGATCCCATTTGGATGCTGAGACTGTCCAAAAAATATGGGCGAATGATTATGTTGATGTATGGTCTTTAGTTTCAACCAATTAACGTACAGTTAGTTGACAAGGAACGGAGCTCATCTGATCGTCCTTTCGAGAGGAGGCCAAAAGTGGCTAAGCCCATTAACAACTGGCTTCAGGCATTTTTTGTTATGGGATGTGTCATGGGACAGAAGCACCCTGAGCGCTGTTCTGAGATGTTTATATATCTCGACACCATTTATAATTCCTACAAGTCACATGGGGGATCAGCTTGGTGGCGTTACGACGAGGATTTTCATCATCGTTTGGCCCTTCAACCCCAGTTGGGTTGGGAATTTAAAGCCACGGACACTTGGCACTTGGCTGCGTTTAATGCTGGCCCAGAACACTTATGACCCCTTTCACCTTAGCATCTCTGCCGTCCCCTATCAGTGGCCGTTCATAGACCTGGCACGTGTTGGTTATTTAACGAAGGCCACTGCCGCTTCTTTGGCCTATGTAAATTCAGGCATAAGTGCTCCGCTTGTGGCGGAGCACATGCAGCAACCCAGTGCCTTAGTTCGTCCACAACATTGCCAGAGAAACTATCAAACACGCTGGATAAGGACGCCAGTGGGTGTTCTCGCGATGGGACCGTGGCTCGAACGGTACCCCAATAAAGAGGCTGTTGCTCAGCTGCGCTTTGGCTTTACTTTTGGTTACCCTTCTTGGGTATTGAAATTGATTCCAAAGCAATGGTTTTTTCACCTCCCACCTGAAAAAGCTTGCTTTCATTTCCCAGGGGTTTTTGGATCTGTCCATAGCGTTACATGGTGGCAATTGATTGTGCATGTAATTTTGTTTGCCCACTTTTGAATCGGTTCTTTTTGCGTTTTCCTTTGGCTTGGCCTTTTTTGACGCTTTGCGAATCGGTGAGAAGTTGTTTTTGCAAAGCACAGTTCCGGTGGTCTTCGGGCGGTTTGCGTGTTTGGGTTTGTAAGACCAGGAACGGATCCGTCTGGCAGGTATTGCTTTGGTTAACTATATGCGGTGCTCAGCTCCGGTGTTTCCTTCTACCTCTAGAGGATAGTCCCTAGCTGTGAAAAGTTCCAGTTCTTGTTCCTTTTTTCGTAAGTGTCTTTGGTTTTCTTGGCCTAACCCTTTCGAGTTTGGTACACATTCTTTTAGGATGGGTGCTGCTACCGAGGCTGCACGGGCTGGTTTGCCAACCCTGATTTTCAACACATCGGTAGTTGGCGTTCCTCTTGTTTTGTGCGTTATGGTAGACTTCATTTATTGCTTCACTAATTTTGTCCTTTCTTCATAGATGGTGCGGTATCGCCCAAGCTTTTCGTATTCGGTGATGAGCTCTGTTCCTGTCCCATGAGGTCCGACATGGTAAAACTCCATCAGGCACAGGCAGCTATTTTATTAGGCCTTCAAGAAGGCATTGAGCAGGCCTTCTTTTTTATGGGTGGGGGTCGGAGCGCAGTCTAGCAACTTTTGCTCCTCCGTGGCGGTCAGTGGTTGAAAATGGTGGATGTTAAGCAAAGGCTGATTGCACCGGGAGTCCGGGCTGGCATTACGCCTCGATTGAAATATTTGTATATTCGGTTGCATAATTACAACGGTTAATTTTAAGCTGTGACTGACCCAACAAAAGATGAGTTTGTATAAATATTTGGTTATCTCTCCAATAAAGTTGATTTGGTTTACTACAATTGTGTGTTTTATTTGGGCATGGAAGATTGGTGCAGTGGTGGGGTCTCAGCAGTCTGCAGGGCAGGTCAGTGGGGCTGCACTGAATGTACCCTGACTTCTGAGCCCGGTATGTAAGGGGTTAAAATCCGTCTCCCATGCCCGAACCCTGCCCCCTTTAAGGTGTCCAATCTCACTGTTTTCCTTAGTATTGGTTCCCCTATATAATTCCCCTTACTTCCTGGATTCGGCCTCTCCTCACCCTGAGACCTGGACGCTGCTGTGCTGCTGGCCACCCTGGACACAGTGTGCTGCTGTCCCACCCTTCCTCCCCTTTATTGTATGTTATATTGTTTTAAGTCACAGCGGTCAGTGGTTGAAAATGGTGGATGTTAAGTGAAGGCTGATTGCACCAGGAGTGGCATTACGCCTCGTTTGAAATGGTATATTCGGTTGCATAATTATAATGGTTAATTTTAAGCTGTGACCGACCCCAACCCAACAAAAGATGAGAGTTTGTATAAATATTTGGTTATCTCTCCAATAAAGTTGATTTGGTTTACTTTTTGGACATACAGATCAATACTACAAGTGATTTTTTTTTATCTATTTCTCTTTTTCACGCACACGCTCCTTCATGCCACCTTGTCACACCCCAAGTCAACTATTCCCATCGGGCAATTCCTGAGAAGCAAAAGGATTTGCTCAGATGAAAAAATGTTAAATGCACAATCACAGGAACTTAGCGACAAATATATCCAGATTTTCATTGTATTGTGCATTTTATGCTAACTCCATATAACTCATACCATTCACAAAAACAGGACTAGGAGTATGCCATGGTTTGCCTCCCTGTCCACATGGCTAGGGGGCCGAGCCTTCTCTCGGGCCTCACTTCCGGACCCTGGGTGCCTTAAAAGCTGACATTTCCAGTGAACCAGTGCCGGCTATAAGCTTAGCACTGCTTTGCCTGTGATTGCTGGTCCTGTGAGTGATATCCTGATCTATCTGTTCCTGTGCCCCCGTGCCCTTGTCTGTGTTCCCTCCCCTGGTCGTCCCTCCTGTCCTCTGTCCCCTCTCCTATTTCCCCACTCAGTTGCTTCCTCCGGTACTGACCTTGGCCTGACTTTGACTCCGCTTCTGCTTTTTCCCGTACGGTGATCGACCCAGCCTACCTGACTATTCCTCGCATGCCCTGCAGCTCTGTTTCTCAGCTGTGCTGTGAGGCAGTGTATGAGAACGCTGTGTATTTACTTCCTGGTTCTCGTTGCTCTGTGTAGTGTCTTCTGCTGCAGAGCTCTGGCTCCCCCTGGTGGCAGCATGACAGTATAGCCGGCCTCAATAGACTTTATCTCCCATAGGAGAAAGAGAAAAAAAAAAGACATTTATTTCTTGGTAGTGGGATCCAACTTTGCAGGCTAAAAGACTGTAATGGATCCACTCAGTACTTTGTGCGAGCAAGTAGCCAACCTTACGCAGCTGGTGTAGGATTTGGCTGCAGAGCATCGCACCCTGGTACCTTCACACAATATGCTGCAGAGTGAGGTCTCCGCTTCTGCGAGGACCACCTCAGTGGCAGCTGTGACGACATGGACTCTCATGGGTTAAAGCTTCTTAAAATTCAGCCAGACAGCATGATAGATTGTTTATAGACGGGGGAGAAGTCCCTCATTGTTTTTACAAGACTCTTGTTGACTCAATGTAATTGTGTTGGCCACTGAAAGCCAGACGTATTGTTCTCCAGACTTTTCCAGTAACCATTGTATTGTAGTTGTGTATTGCTAATGTGATTACCTTAGTAGCCATTGTTGAGTCTGTGACTTGCAGACTCCATGTAGATATCTTCAGTCTTTCTGTAGACATCATTTGGATGAACATTGTCCATGCAGCTTGAGATTCATCCAATGGGAGAGGCACTCTTGTCCAACCAATCGATGAGGACGCAGTGTATCTAAGTGGAAGGCTGTGGCTATACAAAGGGACTTCTTTAAGCCACCAGGTTGATGGATGCTGATCGATCCAGTCTAAGCTCTTCGGAGCTGACTAGAGGATCAGGAAATCTTATGGCTTCAATCTAGGGACTCCGGTTCCGGTTGGAGACCATATCCACAGCCTAGGGATTTCGACTCCGGCTGCCAGGATTGTATCATCATACCAGGACTACCTAAGGAGGACACTCAGGTTGGGACAGTTCAGTCACCTGTTACAGACTTTTCAGACCTCAGACAGCTTCCTAAATCTGGCATTATTCCTTTCTCGGTGGGTGCCCGCCAAAAGCGGGGTGCTGCTGGATTGGAGTAAGCGGCCCTGGAACCTCTGAGGCAAGGACATTCTAAATCCTTGGTGAGCCAGCGGAAGGGTGAGACTCTGTTGCCTGTTACTTTTGTGTTTTGCTGGTTATGTGTTATGTGCCGTTAATTGTTTAGGGATCCAATAAAGTCTAATTATTGTGGTTCCCCCACCCTGTGTTGTCTGAGTAGTGTTACGCCCACGGTTAAGGAGGCCGGCGTTCAGTTGGGATGAGCCCTGAGCCACGCTGTCTTTCTAAAGGCGGCGGGTTTTAGTGGACGAGAGCACCCACTGAGCCCCGTGTCTCCACAGCAGCTACCTCACAAACCGTAGGACAGCATAGTCCCACTGATGTCCAACTGACCTCCCCCGAACCCACGGTAATGCTTCCCGATAAATTCTTGGGGGAGAAAAACCTATTTTGGACATTTAGGGAGAGTTGCAGGCTCCTTTTCACTCTCCAGCCTCGGTCCTCGGGGAATGAGACCCAGCTGGTGGGGATCATCATGTCATTGCTTAGAGGGGTTCCCCAGACCTGGACATTTTCACTACCCCCTTCGGCCCCGGAACGGCATTCGGTTGACCTCTTCTTTGACTCCCTCGGGGTGATATATGATGAACCAGACCGTGTATGGGTGGCTGAGGACAGGATCATGTGTCTCACTCAGGGAAACCACATTGCTGAGCTATATTGTTCTGAGTTTCGGCAGTGGTCCACTGAGGTACGGTGGAATGATTCTGCACTTAGGTGCCAATTCCGGAGAGGTCTTTCAGACTCACTGAAAGATGCCTTGGCTCTGCACCATCCTCTCAGCACCTTGGATGATGCGATGACGGAGGCCGTTCGTATGGACCGCAGATTACGGGAAAGAAGGGGCACCATGCGTGAGATTCCGCCCCCTCTACCTAGGGCACTTTCTTTGTTGCCGGCTACGGAACACATGGA
Organism: Anomaloglossus baeobatrachus; assembly: GCF_048569485.1. NCBI lineage: Eukaryota > Metazoa > Chordata > Amphibia > Anura > Aromobatidae > Anomaloglossus > Anomaloglossus baeobatrachus. Next base: position 84,599 of record NW_027442411.1, read on the forward strand.
AGTTGGAGCCATCAGTCTGGATGAGAAGGAGAGGAGAAGATGCCATGATCTCAAGCTGTGCTTCTATTGTGGACACCATGGACACTGGAGGAAACACTGCCCGGCTTGCCCCTTTGCTAAACAGTCGTCGGGAAATTTCTAAGTCTGGGTAACGGTCGAGGAAGTTGCCCAGACTATCAGATACCTTTCCTCTCCTCCAATAAGATACTTCTGAATGTTGACCTCTGGGTCAAGGAGTCGGTCTGGTCTGCTACTGCCTTTGTTGACTGTGGGTCCGCTATGAACTTCATTGACTCTGAGTTGGTCCAAAGATTAGAGTTAGGGACAGTGAGGTTAGAAGGACCCATTCAACTCCTGGCAATTGATAAAACACTGCTGCCTCAAAACCTCATTCGGTTTGCTACAGAAAAATTTACTCTGGTGATCGGGTCTCAGCATTCTGAAACTATTTCTTGTTTTGTAATGGCCAATCTCCCTGCTGGATTAGTGTTGGGGTATCCATGGTTAATGTTACATAATCCCGTTATTGATTGGGAGTGTCGTACCATAGTCAAATGGAGTCCTGCTTGTCATAAAAGGTGTTTACAATCTGTACTTGTGTTCTCCGTAAGTCCTGAGGGTCTTCCGGAATACCTGAGGGACTACGGAGACGTATTCTCGGAAACAGAGGCCGAGGTTTTTCCGCCTCATCGCCCATATGACTGTGCCATCGATTTGCTTCCCATTACCAAATTGCCCAAGGCCCGTTTATATCACCTCTCGGGTCCAGAATGGGCTGCTATGAAATCATACATATCTGATAATATACGTAAAGGGCATATCCATCCTTCTTCTTCCCCTGTGGCCACTGGGTTCTTTTTTGTAAAGATGAAGGACGGAGGATTAAGGCCATATCTCGATTTCCGAGAATTGAACAAAATTACTGTGAAAAAAACGTATCCACCTCCACTCATCCCTAATGTCTACAACCAACTCTCTGAAACCCGGTGGTTTACCAAACTAGACCTCAGGGGGGCCTATAATCTTATCCGTATTAGAGAAGGGGATGAGTGGAAAACGGCCTTTCTGACGTCAGAGGGGTTATTTGAGAATTTGGTGATGCCTTTTGGTCTAACAAATGCTCCTGCGGTGTTTCAAAATTTCATCAATGATATCTTCTTTGATTTTCTTGGTCGTTTTGTGGTCATCTATCTCGATGACATTTTGATTTATTCTGCCGATAGGGATACGCATATTACGCATGTTCGCTCAGTATTACAGAGATTACGTGATAACCATCTGTTTGCCAAGCTTGAAAAATGTGTTTTCTCTGTTCAGGAAATAGCCTTTTTTGTTTTTACTCCTTTCTCGTGATGGGTTTAAAATGGACCCAGGAAAGGTGCAGGCTATCGTGGATTGGGTGCAACCCAGGGATATCAAGGCGCTACAACGCTTTTTGGGTTTCGCAAATTATTATCGAAGGTTCATTAAGGGGTTTTCTCAAATTGCCAAGCCATTGACTGACCTTACACGGAAAGGGGCAGATCTGCAGAACTGGTCACAAACGGCTGTCCAGGCTTTTCTTGAGTTAAAGGACCGGTTCATGTCCGCCCCGGTCCTGGTACAGCCTGACCTCGAGGCGCCGTTTATTGTGGAGGTGGACGCCTCAGAGGTGGGGGTGGGAACTGTTCTCTCTCAGGGCCCTGCTACTCTGACTAATCTGCGACCATGTGCATTCTTCTCCAAGAAAGTCACTCCGGCTGAGAGGCATTATGATGTGGGTAACCGTGAATTATTGGCGGTAAAGTTGGCATTTGAAGAATGGAGGCATTTTTTGGAGGGTGCTGTTCACCGTATTACTGTCATCACTGATCATAAAAACCTTGCGTATATTGAGTCCGCCAAGAGATTGACGCCTCGACAAGCGAGGTGGGCTCTTTTTTTTTTCTAGATTACATTTTTGTATTACTTTTCAGCCGGGGTCTAAAAACGTGAGGGCAGATGCACTGTCCCGTAGTTTGGACCTGGTGTCACCTCCCGAGCATCCTTCCTCCATTCTTCCGCGAGGGGTGGTGGTCGCTACCTTGTCATCCAAGTTAGAGGCTGAGGTCAGGGAGGCTCAGCTCCATCTTCCGCTCCAGACACTAAACTGTTTGTCCCTTTGCACCTCCGGATACGAGTACTTCAAGATTTCCATGAGTTCGTACTTAGCGGCCATCCTGGAATTACAGCCACTCGCAAGGCTGTTGCTCGACTGTTTTGGTGGCCATCTCTTCACTCAGATGTTGCTGGGTTTGTGTCTGCCTGTGCTACATGTGCCCGTGCTAAGGTATGTCGTAACCGGCTGGCCGGGGAACTGGTTCTATTACCTGTTCCTGAAAGACCATGGACCCACTTGTCCATGGATTTCATTACGGACCTCCCTGTCTCAAATGGTATGACTGTGATGTGGGTGGTGGTGGATCGTTTTAGTAAACAGGCACATTTTGTTCCCCTCTCCGGTCTACCTAATGCTGCGGCCCTTGCCAACCACTTTATTGACCAGGTGGTTCAGTTCCATGGGTTGCCCCTGAATGTTGTGTCTGACAGGGGGGTACAATTCATTTCTCGGTTTTGGAGGGCCTTGTGCAGGCGGTTGGGAATTGAGTTGTCCTTCTCGTCCGCCTATCATCCCGAGTCCAATGGGCAGATGGAGAGGACGAATCAGACCCTTGAGCAAATCCTGCAGTGCTTGGTTTCTGCTCAGCAGGAGGATTGGTGTACGTTTTTGCCCCTTGCGGAGTTTGCATTCAATAGCAGAGTCCATCAGTCTACGGGGACTTCTCCCTTCTTCTGTAATTACGGGTTTCACCCTCACTTCGGGACCTTCTCTAGAATGGATTCAGGGTGTCCAGGGGCCGAGTCAGTCGTTCAGCATCTGGGGGAGGTGTGGAAGGAGGTACGACGGTGTATCGAGACGCTCAACAGTCCCAGAAACGCCAAGCGGACAAATGCCGTTCTCTGGGACCCCCCTTTCAAGTGGGGGACAAAGTGTGGCTGTCCACTCGGAATATTAGGCTTAGGGTTCCGTCTGCTAAGTTGGGTCCTAAGTTTATAGGACCCTATGAGATCATTGAAGTGATCAACCCGGTGGTCTTTCGGTTACAACTGCCCCAGACCTTGCGTATTCCTAACGTATTTCATACCTCCTTGCTTAATCCATTTGTTCTATCTGTGGTGGATTCTCAGACGCCCCCGGCTCCAATATTTGTGGACGGTGAGGAGGAGTACGAGATCCAGCATATTATCGATTCTCGTTGGGTTCCTAGTTCCCTCCAGTATCTGATCCATTGGAAGGGTTACGGTCCGGATGACAGGACCTGGGTGCCGGCTCGATCCGTGCGGGCCGATCGGTTGATTGCGGCTTTCCACCGGAAATATCCTGGGGGTCCGGTGCCCCCCCCTTGAGGAGGGGGTACTGTCATGGTTCGCCTCCCCGTCCACATGGCTAGGGGGTGGAGCCTTCTCTCGGGCCTCACTTCCGGACCTTGGATGCCTTAAAAGCTGACATTTCCAGTGAACCAGTGCCGGCTATAAGCTTAGCACTGCTTTGCCTGTGATTGCTGGTCCTGTGAGTGATATCCTGATTAGAGATGAGCGAACCGGTCGCGGTTCGGCTCGAGCTTGGTTCGCCGAACGGAGGTCTCGTTCGAGTTCGGTTCGGCGAACTGGTTCGGCGAACCGCTCGAACCCCATAGGAAACAATGGGAGGCAATCACAAACACATAAAAACACGTTATAAATGTACACATACAGTTAATAAACATTGCCATATCACTTACCGGTCCCCGGGATGCGTCCTGCACTCTGTCTCCTGCCGCTATTCCTCCCGATAATCGCTGCGTCTTCCCGGTAACCAGCAGTGATGACAGGACCTACGTGATGTTGTCAAAATAGCATGTGACCAGTCACGTGTCTGTTATCTCATTGGCTACAGACTGGTCACATGGCTAGACGTCATGGCCTGTCCTAGGTCCTGTCAGTGCATCTCTCCAGTACGCGGTGATTGTTTGTGTATCTCCGTGTACTGGTGAGATGCTCTGGCACACGGTCGGTTTCCCGGTCTGCTTCTCTGTTCCCTTATTCACCGGCTGCCACAGCCGGTTAATAACGGAGATCACCGTTGCTATAGCAACTCGCCTGTCAATGGTGACATCACCGCTATTCAGCACGGAGCCTCTGATCACTCAGGCTGCACGGGAAGCAGCGTCCTTTCTCACATGCACCGCTGCTGATGTAGCAGAGCTGAATGTGTTGAAGGAGAAAGAAGACAGAAGACCATGGATCGTGGAGGGATAAAAGGGAGTAATACACATGGAGTCTGTAATGTGTCTGTGTATTTATTTCTATTAAAGTATTTTAACTGTGCGTGGTGTCTTTTTTTTAACCCTTTATTATAGATTCTTAATGGCCGGGTCAAACTTGCCTGATATTAAGAATCTCTGGCTTAATACTAGCTAGTAATACAAAGCCAGTATTAACTCATGATGATTACTCAGCAAGCCACCCGGCTTCAGGGCTGCTGGAAGAGTTGGCTACAGCGCCAGATAATGGCGCTTCTATGAAAGCGCCATTTTCTGGGGCGGCTGCGGATTGCAATTCGCAGCAGAGGCGCCCAGAAACCTCGGGCTAACCTGTGCTGCGGATTCCAATCCCCAGCTGCCTAGTTGTACCTGGCTGGACACAAAAATGGGGAGAAGCCCATGTCATTTGTTTTTTAATTATTTCATGAAATTCATGAAATAATTAAAAAAAGGGTTTCCCTATATTTTAAATTCCCAGCCGGGTACAAATAGGCAGCTGGGGGTTGGGGGCAGCCGTACCTGCCTGCTGTACCTGGCTAGCATACAAAAAGATGGAGAAGCTCACGTCATTTTTTTTTTTTTTAGTTTTTTGGCAAAAAAAGTAAAAAAATGCTTTTCTGGATTTTCCATTGCCAGTGAAGGTAACACCAAGCAGTGGGGGTTGGCAGCCAGTAGCTGCTTGGATTACCCATAGCTAGCAATACAAAAAATGCAGCGGGAGCCCATATTTTTTTTTTTTAATTATTTATTTAAATAACTAAAAAAAAAAGTGCTTCCGTGTATTTTGATTGCCTGACATGACAGAACTGTAAAAATAAATCATTAAAAAAATGACGTAGCGCTCCGCGGTATTTTTGATTCTCAGCGCAGATAAAGCAGACAGCTACAGGTTGCCAGCCCATCTGCCTGGCGTTACCTTGGCTGGCAATCAAAATACAGGGAAGCCCATTAAAAAAATAGTTTAAAAAAAATGACGTGGGGTCCCCCCATTTTTGTTTGTTTTAATGTTTTGTTTATTGAAGCAAAAGAAAATAAAAATACACAATCATCAGAAATCACAGTCTTGACTAATACAATTACATTTGCATCCGACGCTTCCCATTTTAACTCTATGACTCAGATTACTTATGTGTTGTCTGAGCTTTCCAAATAATAAACTTAACCATCGGGTAGTGGGAAAGCCCGAATTAAATTAGTTGCCTGGTTTCTGTATTAATATGCAACAATTTTTAACAACAAGTATCATAGAAACTAGAAGTAGGGGGGGAGCTAGAATCCAGGAGAGCGAATTTTTATCGCATGAAATTCAGTTACGGGATTAGAGTTAGAGGGTTCAAGAGACGAAAGGAAAGGGGAAAGAGATAGAAAGGAGAGAAGAAAGGAGAGGATTTTGGTCTTAGATCCATTCAATCTGTGGCAAGGATGGTTAGACAGCTGTCATTCATCTCATTGGTGGGGGGAAGGGTGACTTACAATCCCCTATGCTGCCGTCTGCGAAGTCACTATTGAAAATTGAGGTTTAGACTTATAGGCCTGCCAAGCCTTCCAGACTTGAAGGAAAGAGAGCATATTTTGACGTGAAAGGGCTGAGAATTCTTCAACGTGATATAATTGATCGATCTTCAGCAAGAGCTGCGTGAGAGTGGGAATTTTCGTTGTGCGCCACAATTGGGCTATGAGAAGTTTACAGGCTGAGCCTACAAATGACGCCAGTTTTGAAGAAGCTTTATCTTTAGGCCAGATTGGGAAGTTCAGAAGCATTTGTCCAGGTTCCAGAACCCCCTGTTTGCCTGTGAGGTCAAATATTAACTGTGATGCCATCCGCCAGAAGGTCTGGATAATCGGACAAGTCCACCACACATGTAAATATGTTCCCTTGTCCCTCCCGCATCGCCAGCATTGATCTGAGTTGGAAGAGCTCCATGTACTAGACGAGGTGGGGACAATGTACCATCTCGCAATCACTTTAAATGAATTCTCTTGAACTCTCACACAACATGACGGACCATGTGAGGCATTGTAAATTTGGCTCGTTTGTAAATCGGTAAATGTAGTACTCAGGTCCCTTTCCCATCTTAGTATATATGCTCTCTTTACCACCAGTTTTTTTGTAAGCAGGGTATGGTACAGGTTAGAAAGAATTTTCCTGGGAGCCCGGGCTTGCATGCAAAAAGATTCAAATGCAGTTAAAGGTCTGTCGAGATGAGTATGAGGTAATAATGGATGAATCACATGTTTTAACTTTGTATGATGAAGAAATGTGAGCTTAGAGAGGCCTAGGTTCATACCCATCTCCTGTTCAGATATCAAAGAGCCGTCCACCAAAAGATCAGCTAACAGAACATTCACATTGGTCAGAAATGTGGATTTCGTGGACGCGGCTTGGTTTACATCGGCATCTAATATGTCGGAAACTTGGGTTAAAGGGGAGAGAGGCGGGGCCAATATCTCTCTGTTTTCCTTCCATTTGTGCAAGAGAGTTCTCGTAAGCTCATTTGTGAAGGATCTTTTATCCCTCTGGTTTGCAGGGGAAAGTAGCATAGCTCGTAGAGGGGTGGGGGCTAGGTATTCTTCTATAGATATCCACAATTTAGTCGGTGGGCGTCTGATCCAGTCTACCGTTCTGGAAAGGACGGCGGCTTGGTAATATAACGAAATATTGGGTAATCCCATGCCCCCCCTGTCCCTTGGGAGGTTCAATGTTTGAAAGTTGATTCTCGGTTTATGTTTGTTCCAGACGTAGTTGGAGATTAAAGAGTAAAGCGGGCTTTACACGCTACGACATCGCTAATGTGGAGTCGTTGGGGTCACGGATTTTGTGACGCACATCCGGCCGCATTAGCGATGCCGTTGCGTGTGACATCGATAAGCGATTTTGCATCGTTGCAAAACCATGCAAAATCGCTAATCGGCGACACGGGGGTCCATTCCCAATTATCGTTACTGCAGCAGTAACGAGGTTGTTCGTCGCTCCTGCGGCAGCACACATCGCTGCGTGTGACGCCGCAGGAGCGAGGAAGCTCTCCCTACCAGCCTCCCGGGCGCTATGAGGAAGGAAGGAGGTGGGCAGGATGTTACGTCCCGCTCATCTCCGCCCCTCCGCTGCTATTGGGCGGCGGTTCAGTGACGTTTCAGTGACGTCGCTGTGACGCCGCACGGACCGCCCCCTTAGAAAGGAGGTGGTTCGCCGGTCACAGCGACGTCGCCGGACAGGTAAGTATGTGTGACGGCTGTGGGCGATGTTGTGCGGCACGGGCAGCGATATGCCCGTGTCGCGCAACAGATGGGGGCGGGTACCCACACTAGCGATATCGGGACCGATATCGCAGTGTGTAAAGTAGCCTTTACACTGAGAGAGAAAAGCTGTGGGAATTGGTATGGGTAGCATTTGAAAAAGGTAAATAAACTTTGGAAGTATAATGCTTTTAATTAAATTTTTCCGACCCATCCACGAAAGGAAGGGAGCCTTCCACGAGGCTATTTGTGCGGTAAGTTTAGGAAGAAGGGGCTTGTAGTTGAGATCAAATAGGGACTTGAAGGTTTTCCCCAACTTAATGCCTAAGTATGTTATGTGACTATTTGGCCATCGAAAAGGGAACTTGTTTTGGAGAGATTTAGTAACTTTGCTGGCGATATTAATGCTTAACGCTTCTGATTTGGATAGGTTAATTTTGAAGTTAGACCAGCGGCCATATTCCTCTAATAATTTCATAAAGGCAGGGAAACCCCTCTCCGGCCTGGACATTACCACCAACAAGTCGTCGGCAAAGGCGGCGGACTTGTGGTGAACTCCCTGCAGATTAAACCCCTCAATGTCCCGGTCCTGTTGAATGGAGGTTAGCAATGGCTCCATGACCAAGACAAAGAGTAGGGGGGATAAGGGGCAACCCTGCCTTGTGCCATTTTTAATGTCAAGAGGGTCGGTGAGGGTATTGTTTATTTTAATCCTGGCCGTGGGGGTCCCCCCATTTTTGATAGCCAGCTAGGGTAAAGTAGACGGCTGTAGCCTGAAAACCACAGCTGGCAGCTTTACCGTGGTTGGTGATCCAATGTGGAGGTCACCCCAGGCTCTTTTTTATAATTATTTTATAAATAATAATAATTACAAAAAAAAAGTAGGGTCCCCCCAAATTGGATCACCAGCCAAGGTAAAGTGGACAGCTGTGGTCTGGTATTCTCAGGATGGGAAGGTCCATAGTTATTGGCCCTTCACAGCCTAAAAATAGCAGGCCGCAGGCGCCCCAGAAGTGGCGCATCCACTAGATGCGCCAATCCTGGCGCTTCACCCCAGCTCATCCCGTGCCCTGGTGCAGTGGCAAATGGGGTAATAAATGGGGTTGCTACTAGCTGTAAGGTCACCTGACATCAAGCCCAGCAGTTTGTGATGTCATGGCGTCTGTCAGATACCCGACATCACAAACTGTCAGTACTAACAAAAAAATAGACAAAAAAAAATTATTTGAAAAAACACTCCCCAAAACATTCCCTCTTTCACCAATTTTTTGTAAGAAAATAAATAAGGGGGTCCCACAACGACTCTCGACCATCTAGAATATGGGGGGACACGCTCGGTGAACGTATCCCCCATTTTCTAGGAGTGCAGACCCTCCATGTGAGGAGTGTGGGTGCAATGAATCTGCACCCACTCTCCCTGGGTCCACAGCAGCAGAGTCCATGTCGTAACGGTTGCTATCAAAGCTGCAATGCCCTGCTCATGAGGTAAGGGCATGCCTAATCAGGAGAACTATTCTACATTTCCAAATATTGGTATTTGCTGATATTACTGCTATTCCACCTACTATATATTGGGGATAGGATCTTGGAGATGGAATACCCCTTTAAGTCCAGTTATCCAGCTGAATGAATACTAAACAACAGAGCTCGCTATTTAGATGTGTTTTCTTCTGGCGTATAACGGACTCTCATGTTTGGTAGTCGTTCAGCAGGGCAACAGAAATAGCACATACCTCCATTTGGAAATGTAGTATAGCTCTCCTGATCAACTATGTTCCTTACCTCATGAGCAGGGCATTGCAATAATAATAATAATAATTCATTTATATAGCGCTATTAATTCCATAGTGCTTTACATACATTGGGAACACTGTCCCCATTGGGGCTCACAATCTAAATTCCCTATCTGTATGTCTTTGGGTACTCGGAGGAAACCCACGCAAACATGGGGAGAACATACAAACTCATTGCAGATGGTGTCCTTGGTGGGAATTGAACCCAGGACGTCAGCGCTGCAAGACTGCAGTGCTAACCACTGAGCCACCGTGCCGCCCATTTAGCTTACAGATGTATAACCACCACTCACTGTGTCTGACCACAGGAAGCTGAGCTGACAGCCGCTCTGTGCATGCGGCAGCGTCTATTGTGAAGGAGAGGGCCGCCGGAGATTAACACTCCACAGATACCGTGGGACACCGGGGAACACCGGTGGGGTTATAGAGGGTGACCTGGCAGGGCCTGGAGAGGAGTTTTCTGTCGCATGTGTCATGGCACATGTGACAGAAATCAGAGGAGTAGGGTGAATGCGTCTGGCGCACTGCTGTGCGCGCGGCCATCTTGGATTTCCGGGAGGGGTCGGGGGGAGACACTTTGGCGACACCGGGGGACCGGGGAGGAGATTTATCTCCCATCTGACATGTTTGTTCATGCCAGATGGGAGATAAATAATTTTTTACCGACGCTGTCATTTACTGTAACGTGATCATCGGTATACGGTGTATACTGGTGATCACGTGAGCGGGGACCGGAAAAAACGGCCTAAATCATGATCTCCAGGGTCTCAGCTACCCCCTGAAACCACGGAGATTTTCTGACGCTAGGGGGCGCTATTCACTTATTTCTGCCTGCTGTTTATAAACGGCAGACCAGAATAGCGCTTCATTCACACGACCGATCCGTTTTCGCGGTCCACAAAAAACAGTTTGTTTTTTTTACAGGTGCATCCGTGTGGCATCCGTTTCTGTTCCATATACGGTCCGTATGTCATCCGTGTGCCTTCCGTTTGTTTGCATACTGCAAAAAAACTGAAGGAGGTAAAATACATAAATTTACCCAGGATCTGTGACGCCCTGGACCCCCAGGGGTCACAGGTAACAACACACAACACCACACACACCCCCACCCCAGTGAGGCACCAGCAGCCAACAAGTCCTGACCGCCTCCCTCAGGTCTAGTCAGGCACACCAGTTGGGCGGAGCCAGGCGGATAGTCACGCCGTCCGAGGAGTCTGCTGGCCTGAGGCAGGGAAAGGACAAGTGAGTCGAGTGGGGAGAGGAGTAGTGAGAGGAGTAAAAGTGGCGAGCTGAGAGTCAGGGGCCTAGGGCGGAGCCTAGGACCCCTTGGAACTGTCAGGCAGGCAAGACGGTGATGGCCGTCTGCAGGAGTCCGGTCAGGGACTGAACTGCGGAACCGTAGGGACCGAGAAGAGGGTGGTGACCCTTCGTACCCGAATCGGGGAGCTAACAAGTCAACCGGAGCACCAGGCAGGGTACTCAGACCCCGTTCTAGCCCAGAAGCAACCGGGCTCAGACAAATCTACTGATTGCGGTCTGGACCTCAGGGGTTCATTCCCACCCAAAGTCCCGATAGACGGCAACAGCCCACCGATTCCGGATAAGAGCCACCGCCAAGGGCCAGAGATCCAAAGGGCTAGCGCCTGCGGGTAAAAGGGCTCCTCCGGTACCCAAAAGCCGGGGAGTGGACTACCGTTGCTGAAGCATAGGAGTCACTGTAGCAAATTTAAAGGTGCAGGAGAAAGGCGACATCACCAACCTCACTGGGGACACACGCAGCCGGCTGCGGGCACCGATCTACACTGAACTTGGTTTACCATTGACTCTGTGTGGTTTAATCGTGAGTACACCAGTGCCATCAGGCACCGCGCCGCATGCGTGCCCCTGCGTCCTGCAACCCCCCGCTCCTGCCACCTGGCCCCAGGACCAACAAACCCCCTACCCACGGAGGGGTCAACACCTAGCTGCGACCCACCACCGATCCCGGACGAGCCCCCGCACCCTGACCGCAGCGGTGGTGCCTATCACCTCACCACGACCCGTGGGTGGCGTCACGAACTGTTACCGGGCCGTGAAACCGGTCCACCCCAAACCAAACAACCAAACCTACCCCCCCTTTCCAGAGCGACGTGGCCCCCAGTCCGGAGGCGCTTGAGCCACCGACAACCCGAGCTCGGATCCGAGCGGCTCGGCGGAGAGCAGCCGAGCCCCCAGGGCAGTACAGATCCATAGCTTCAACCTACATGAGATGTTCACTCCAGTGCCATTTTCTACTGCTTTTCACAGTGTAGAGCGCTCTGGTGATTTTCTTTTGCTTGTACACTTCATATCAGTCTTTTCTGTCATTATAATGGCAGAAAGACACATAATGTCCCACTCGCCTGCATTTTGTAATTTTGCACCCTTTGGTGCCTTTCATGTGGCACTAAGGGGTGCTTAGCCTTGTATTTAGCGAAAAAAATTAAAAAAATGACGTGGGGTTCCCCCTATTTTTGTAGCCAGCTAGGGTAAAGCAGACGGCTGCAGCCTGCAGACCACAGCTGGCAGCTTCACCTTGGCTGGTAATCCAAAACTGAGGGCACTCCACTCTGTTATTTTAAATTAAATAAATAACTAAAAAAAAAAAAGACGTGGGGGTCCCCCCAAAATTGGATCATCAGCCAAGGTAAAGCGGACAGCTGGGGTCTGATATTCTCAGACTAGGGAGGTCCATGATTATTGGACTCTCCCCAGCCTAAAAATAGCAGGCCGCAGCCGCCCCAGAAGTGGCGCATCTATTAGATGCGCCAATCCTGGTGCTTCGCCCCAGCTCATCCCGTGCCCTGGTGCGGTGGCAAATGGGGTAATATATGGGGTTGATACCAGATGTGTATTGTCACCTGGCATCAAGCCCTGGGGTTCGTGAGGTCAGGCGTCTATCAGATACCCGACATCACCAACCCAGTCAGTAATAAAAAAAAAAAAATAGACGACAAACACATTTTTATTTGAAAAAACACTGCCCAAAACATTCCCTCTTTCACCAATTTATTAGAAAGAAAAACAAATCCAGGTCTGCTGTAATCCAAGGGGTTCCCATGACGATCCATACCATAGTCACTGTCCCATTCAATGAAGAACAGAATGTTCCACATTGGCTGGGAGAGCAATGCAGTGACCTGAGCTAACATCAACAGGTCAGCCCAGGTCACTGCAGGGCATGACAAGTGCTGCTGTCAGGAGCGAGGTACATTACCTGCGGTGACGATCTCCTGCACTGCTGATAGCAGACCTGTCACTGACTTCAATGACCTTCACAGCCAAGTATCGTGGGAGCCTGTGACGTCACCGCTGGTGACAGTCTCTGGTCGGCAGCGAGAGGAGATGTGACAAGCGGCGGCCATGGAGGACAGTGACAGCGCGAAGGTCGGGAGGGCGGGACTTCATCACCGCAGGTAAGCTGAGCGGAGTAATGTGTGCGGAGTGCGAGGTGGGTGGAGCTAAGCGGGGTAATGTGTGCAGAGTGACAGGTGGGTGGAGCCAAGTAGGGTAATGTGTGAAGAGTGCCAGGTGGGCGGAGCTAAGCGGGGTAATGTGTGCATAGTGCCAGGTGGGTGGAGCCAAGCGGGGTAATGTGTGCAGAGTGCCAGGTGGGTGGAGCCAAACGGTGTAATGTGTGCAGAGTGCCAGGTTGGTGAAGCCAAGCGGGGTAATGTGTGCAGAGTGCCAGGTGGGTGGAGACAAACAGTGTAATGTGTGCAGAGTGCCAGGTTGGTGGAGCCAAGCGGGGTAATGTGTGCAGAGTGCCAGGTGGGCGGAGCCAAGCGGGGTAATGTGTGCAAAGTTCCAGGTGGGTGGAGCCAAGCGGGGTAATGTGTGCAGAGTGCCAGGTGGGCAGAGCCAAGCAGGGTAATGTGTGCGGAGTGCAGGTGGGTAGAGCCAAGCGGGGTAATGTGTGCGGAGTGCAGGTGGGTGGAACCAAGCTATGTAATGTGTGCAGAGTCCCAGGTGGGTGGAGCCAAGTGGGGTAATGTGTGCAGAGTGCCAGGTGGGCGGAGCCAAGCAGAACCATGTGTGCGGAGTGCAGGTGGGTGGAGCCAAGCGGGGTAATGTGTGCAGAGTGCCAGGTGGGCGGAGCCAAGTGGGGTAATGTGTGCAGAGTCCCAGGTGGGGGGAGCCAAGCGGGGTAATGTGTGCAGAGTGCCAGGTGGGTGGAGTAAAGCGGGGTAATGTGTGCAGAGTGCCAGGTGGGCGGAGCCAAGTGGGTAATGTGTGCAGAGTGCCAGGTGGGTGGAGCCAAGCAGGGTAATGTGGGCAGAGTGCCAGGTGGGTGGAGCCAAGCAGGGTAATGTGTGCGGAGTGCAAGTGGGTGGAGCCTAGCGGGGCCATGTGTGCGGGCAGCGGAGTGCAAAGTGGGTGGAGCCTAGCGGGGCCATGTGGGGCTGAAGACATCAGTGCCGGGCACTGCATGGCTGGGGACTGGTGAGTGTGAGTGTGTGTGTGTACATGCCGAGTGCAGGAGGGGGCGGAGCCCAGCGGGGAAGTGTCGGCTCCCTGCACATGTAACTAAGATAAATTTTGGGCTACTAAACAAAGCACTTTGCTTGGATACCCGATATTTATCTTGGTTACCAGCTTACCGCAGGCTGCCAGCGATGGCTCCCTGCACACTGTAGCTGTAAAAAGCCCTGCTTTTTGCTGATCGAACCATTCTCAAACGTAACTCGAACTGCCGAACTTTTACCAAAAAGCTCAAGTTCTAGTTCGATCTAGAACACCCCCCAAATCACTCTAACCGCGAACTGGAGAACCACGAACCGCGCTCAACTCTAATCCTGATCTGTCTGTTCCTGTGCCCCCGTGCCCTTGTCTGTGTTCTGTCCCCTGGTCGTCCTTCCTGTCCTCTGTCCCCTCTCCTATTTCTCCACTCGGTTGCTTCCTCCGGTACTGACCTTGACCTGACTTTGACTCTGCTTCTGCTCGTTCCTCCGGTCCTGCTTTTGCCCGTACGGTGTTTGACCCAGCCTGCCTGACTATTCCTCGCATGCCCTGCATCTCTGCTTCTCACCTGTGCTGTGAGGCAGTGTATGAGAACACTGTGTATTTACTTACTGGTTCTCGTTGCTCTGTGTAGTGTCTTCTGCTGCAGAGCTCTGGCTCCCCCTGGTGGCAGCATGACAGAGTAATTCCGCATATGAAATATAGAAATACTTTATTTTTAGAAAAATTTATACAGTAAGTGATAGACATACAAAAACACAATAAAAATGCAGTGTTACAGTGTACAAAACACACAAGGATGTGGAGGGTTAACACACTCTAAATTGGGTTAAATTATACAAATCTGTTATGATCCGGAACCATGGAAGATCACAATAGATCATTGGCAAAAAGGTGACAAGCGCATTGGCAACTAATCTGGCTGCCATCCTCTTACTAAACCATCAACACTAGAAGTAGCTGAGGGGTAAACTAACATCCTATGCACCGCGAACCCAGCCAGAAAACTAAGTATCCTATAGGAAGGAAGGATGAATAACTCTCTGCCTCAGAAATAGTCCGCAAAAGGTATAGCAAACCCCCCACATTCAAAGATATAGGAAAATACAATACACAGATGGATGATAGGATTAGCAAAGGTGAGGCCCCACTAACTAAATAGGAAAGGATAGGAAAGAAGCTGATGGTGATCAGAGAAAAACCCTACAAAAATCCAAATACCTGATAGTACAAAAAGGTCCTCAGATCGCACGATCTGCACTCCGTCCTATATCAGGCGCTCTTGTCAAACCAATGAACATAAAACAGGAACAATTACAAATTCAAGAAGCAACAAACACATGGACTTATAGGAGCAAAAACTCCAAACATAGCTGCAGGGAGTGTTGTGAATGTTAGTTATGTCTTGGCTGCTGGGAGGCTCCCTCTGGTGGCCAGGAAGGGTTTGGACAGAGACCAGGTGTGTTGTGCAGTGGGTGTTTCCTTTCCTAACTCTCTGCTTATTTAAGTCCTGGTCTGATTGCAGGCTGTTGCCGGATGTCAGTTGTTCTTTGTATCTCTAGCCTGCATAATCCTGCTCTACATCACATCCACTCCAGATAAGTTCTTGCTCTTTATTTATTGCCTGGTTCTTTTGCTTATCTGGGTTTGTCATTTGTTGTGGTTGGTTTCAGTTTATTTCCTTCCAGGGATTTCCCCCCTCAGTGGATTGTTGAGGAACTCCCTGCAGTTCTATGTGGAGTATAGCTCCTTTGGGTCCATGTGTTTATGGCTTGTTGAATTTGTTATAATTCTTGTTTTCTGTTCATTGGTATGACAAGGGCACCTGGTATAGGACGGAGTTCAGATCGAGCGATCTGAGGGCCTTTTTGTACTATCAGGAAGTTGGTATTTTGCAGGGTTTTTCTCTGGCTACCATCAGTCCCTTTCCTGTCCTTTCCTATTTTAGTCAGCGGGGGCCTCACCTTTTGCTAATCCTGTCATCTACCTGTTGTGAGGTAGCGCGGTCGGCTGCGCAGCAGAAGACACGGGATCCAGGCATATAGGTTCACAGCACACGGTGTTTAATGTCCAAACAAAAATCCACAGCAATATACATGTCTCTCCAGCAGAGACTCAGGGAGTTGTGATCACTCCCTCACACCCGGCACACCTGCCCCTCGTTCCTGTTTCCATTTAACCCTTCCTTCAGCCTGTAGGGAAACAGCATTAACCCTAGAGTGGATTTACTTTCTATCATGGAGTGAGCACGACCGGGGCGAGACATACCGGCCGTCATAGATAACCCCGGTCACAGTCTCACATACCCCCCCCCTCAGTTCAAGCGTGCGGGGTTGAACTCCCGCCATCAAACACGGGCCGCGGGACAAGGCATCGGCGTTGACCTGCAACCTACCGGCCCGGTGTTCAACCGTAAACCGGAAGTTCTGCAGAGAAAGGAACCACCGGGTAACCCGGGCATTCCGTTCCTTGGCGGACCTCATCTAGACCAGCGGAGAGTGATCAGTCACCAAGCGAAACTGCCGTCCCAGCAGGTAATAGCGTAGGGACTCCAAGGCCCATTTAATCGCCAGGCACTCCTTCTCCACTACGCTATAATTCCGCTCGGGAGGGGTGAGCTTCCTACTCAAGAAGGTGACGGGGTGTTCCTCCCCCTGAACCACCTGAGACAGCACTGCCCCCAGGCCGACCTCAGAGGCGTCAGTCTGTACTATGAACTCCTTCCGGAAATCAGGGTTGACCAGAACGGGTTGTCCGCACAGGACCCCCTTCAGGGCCCGGAAGGAGTCCTCGGCCTGCGGAGTCCAGCGCACCATGACGGACTTCTTGCCTTTGAGAAGGTCCGTCAAGGGGGCTGATAGTCCCGCAAAATCTCTTACAAACCTCCTGTAGTACCCCACGATACCCAGGAAGGCCCTAACCTGCTTTGTGGTCAGGGGTCTAGGCCACTTCTGGATCGCCTCAACCTTGTTAATTTGGGGCTTAATCACTCCTTGGCCTATCACGTAGCCCAAGTAGCGGGCTTCCGTGAGTCCCAACGCACATTTCTTGGGATTGGCTGTCAATCCGGCTGTTCGAAGCGCGTCCACCACCGCTTGTACCTGTTCCAAGTGGGTCTGCCAATCGGGGCTGTAAATAATGATGTCATCAAGGTACGCTGATGCATACGCCTGGTGGGGTTCCAGCACTAAGTCCATCAACCTCTGGAACGTGGCCGGAGCGCCATGTAACCCAAAAGGCAAGACAACATAGTGGAAGAGACCCTCCGGCGTAACAAAAGCGGTTTTCTCCTTGGCGGACTCCGTCAGTGGCACCTGCCAGTACCCCTTGGTCAGGTCGAGCGTGGTAAAATATCGCGCCTGTCCCAGCCTATCAATCAGCTCATCCACCCGGGGCATGGGGTAGAGATCGAACTTGGATATTTCGTTCAATCTCCGGAAGTCATTGCAGAACCTTAAGGAGCCATCGGGTTTTGGTATTAGGACAATGGGACTAGCCCATTCACTCCGGGATTTTTCGATGACCCCCAGGCGTAGCATTGTCTTCACTTCTTCTGATATGGCTTGTCTTCGAGCCTCCGGCACGCGGTATGACTTCAGGCGTACCTTCAGGTGGGGCTCGGTGACAATGTCATGTCGTATCAGACTGGTCCTACCCGGCAACTCGGAGAAGACATCGGGGTTCTGCTGAACCAGCCGTCTGGCCTCTCGCCTCTGTTGCTTGGTGAGGGCTTCTCCGATCCTTACTTCCGGTTCGTCCTCTCCGGAGGTCGCTGAAGCCGGGAGTGAACGACCCGAAGAGGAGGGAGATGGGGGAAACTCAACCATCAGGCTTTCCCGTTCCTGCCACGGTTTTAATAGGTTGACATGGTATATTTGTTCAGGTTTCCGCCTACCGGGCTGCAATACTTTATAGTTGACCACCCCAACTTTTTCCTTTATCTCGTAGGGGCCTTGCCACTGAGCCAGGAATTTACTCTCCGCCGTGGGGATTAATACCAACACCCAATCCCCGGGTTTAAAGGTCCGCACGGTGGCTTGTCTATTATAGCGGCCGCTTTGCGCGGCCTGAGCCTCCTGTAAATGCTCCTTCACAATTGGCATGACCGCGCTTATGCGGTTCTGCATTCCTAAAATGTGTTCAATCACACTTTTATGGGGGGTGGGCTCTTGCTCCCATGTTTCCTTTGCCAGGTCCAACAATCCCCGGGGATGTCGCCCGTATAACAATTCAAAAGGCGAAAACCCCGTGGATGCCTGTGGCACCTCTCGGATGGCAAACATCAAATAGGGAAGCATCATATCCCAGTCCTTCCCATCTTTGGAGATCACCCTTTTTAGCATGGTTTTCAGGGTTTTATTGAATCGTTCTACTAACCCATCCGTCTGAGGATGATACACAGACGTACGCAACTGCTTGATCTGGAGTAGCCGGCATAGTTCTTTGGTCACTTTAGACATGAATGGGGTCCCCTGATCCGTAAGGATCTCCTTGGGCAACCCCACCCGGCAGAACACAGAAAACAACTCCCGAGCTATAAGCTTCGCCGCAGTATGTCTGAGAGGTATCGCCTCTGGATACCGGGTGGCATAGTCAACGATCACTAGGATGTGTTGGTGCCCTCGAGCAGACTTTACGAGGGGCCCCACCAGATCCATCCCTATCCGTTCAAAAGGGACTTCTATAATGGGTAACGGCACCAACGGACTGCGAAAGTGGACCAGTGGTGCGGTAAGCTGACACTCCGGGCAGGTTTCGCAGAACCGTTTTACCTCCCCAAAGACCCCGGGCCAATAGAACCGTTGCAATATTCGCTCCTGCGTTTTCTTGACCCCTAGGTGGCCACTCATCAGATGTTTATGAGCCAAGTCGAGGACCCGCCGGCGATACGGCTGGGGCACCACCAACTGCTCCACCCCCACGCCCCGTATTTCATCTACCCGGTAGAGTAAATCCTGTTTAAGAGCGAAATGGGGGTACCTTACCTGGGCACCGGGCAGCTGGGCCACCCCGTCAATTACTAACACCCTATTCCGGGCATGTATTAACGTAGGGTCCTGGAGTTGGGCTGTCCCAAACGCATCCGGGGATGCCTCCAAGTCCGGGATGGGCTCGACCGTCTCAGCCTCTCCTGCCAATACCTCTAGGGGCGACCTATCGGGTTCACATTCTGTCCCTATCATGGGGACCCCTACGGCAGGTGTCCCGGATTCAGGATTGTAGGGCTTCCTCATAGAACCACTGATTTACCCGCTGAGCCCGTACATAGGTATTCACCCCCAACCGAGCCAGTATTTCGGCTTTCAGGGTCACATAGTCAATGGCGTCCTCGGTACCGAGGTCCAGGTACGCTTTTTGGGGTTCCCCCGTCAGATAGGGCGACAATACCTCAGCCCACTGGGGGGTCGGCAGCTTTTCCCGCTCGGCCACCCGCTCAAACACTGCCAGGAACGCTTCCACATCATCCCCCGGGGTCATCTTTTGCAACGCTTGTCTCACCGCTTTCCGGACGCTGCCGTCGTCACCCGGTCCCGGGGTTGTTGCTGCCGGTCCGGCACGGATTGACTTGGCCAGGAGAACCATCTGTTCTTGGTGCCTTTTTTCCTGCAATTTCAAGGATTGCTGGTGCTGTTGCTGCTGTTGCTCCAACGTCCGGAGCAGGTGGGTATTCACCTGTTGTTGCTGTGCATTAGCCTCTTGTTGTTGTGCATTAGCCTGCTGCTGCTGTGCATTAGCCTGAGCCAAATGCCTTAGTATGTCCTCCATGGCGTCGCTGGGTTTGGGCCGTAGTATAGCTGCTTGAATCCAGGACATGTGCTACCGGATCACCAGAAAAGGAAGTACACCTCACCGGGCTGGCATGCCCGCCGATTCTCCACCATATGTGAGGTAGCGCGGTCGGCTGCGCAGCAGAAGACACGGGATCCAGGCATATAGGTTCACAGCACACGGTGTTTAATGTCCAAACAAAAATCCACAGCAATATACATGTCTCTCCAGCAGAGACTCAGGGAGTTGTGATCACTCCCTCACACCCGGCACACCTGCCCCTCGTTCCTGTTTCCATTTAACCCTTCCTTCAGCCTGTAGGGAAACAGCATTAACCCTAGAGTGGATTTACTTTCTATCATGGAGTGAGCACAACCGGGGCGAGACATACCGGCCGTCATAGATAACCCCGGTCACAGTCTCACACTGTGTATTGTGTTTTTCCTATATCACCGCAGTCTTTGAATGTGGGGGGCTTGCTATTCTTGTCTATTTTCTGAGGCAGAGAGTTATTCATCTTTCCTACCTTTAGGATAGTTAGTTCTCCGGCTGGGTTCACGGTGCACAGGATGTTAGTTCACCCCTCGGCTACTTCTAGTTGTGTTGGTTAGTAAGGGGATGGCGGCCAGATTAGTTGCCAATGCTCTTGTCACCTTTTTGCCAATGATTTGTGGTGATCTTCCATGGTTCCGGATCATAACAAGGGAGCTTCCCAGCTAAGCAACAGAGATGGAAGATTCCTGCTTGAAAATAAACTGACAACAACCACAATAATTGACAACCCAGAAAAGAACAAAACAACTTAAGAAAGAAACAAGCACTTATCTGGGGTAGATGTGGTCTGGAGCAAAATGAAAAGGCTGGTGAAGTAAAGAACAAATGATAACCGACCCAGACAGCCATGAAGCAAAAGCTTAAATAGGCAGAGAGTTAGCAATTGAAACGCCCATTGCTCCAGCACACTTGGTCTCTGTCCAAACCATTCCTGGCCACAAGAGGGAGCCTCACAGAAGCAAAAGTATAACTGATATTCACAACACAAATCCTAGGAGTATAGTGAACAGATAAAGCCAGATTGGCTAATTCTTTAGATTTGGATGTAGATAATAACAGAAGTAACAATCATAGGGCTGTCGAAATTAACAAAATGATGGTCGCGGGGTAAATAAAGTGCAAGGGCTGGCTGTAAATAAATATACAGTTAGGTCCAGAAATATTTGGACAGTGACACAAGTTTTGTTATTTTAGCTGTTTACAAAAACATGTTCAGAAATACAATTATATATATAATATGGGCTGAAAGTGCACACTCCCAGCTGCAATATGAGCGTTTTCACATCCAAATCGGAGAAAGGGTTTAGGAATCATAGCTCTGTAATGCATAGCCTCCTCTTTTTAAAGGGACGAAAAGTAATTGGACAAGGGACTCTAAGGGCTGCAATTAACTCTGAAGGCGTCTCCCTCGTTAACCTGTAATCAATGAAGTAGTTAAAAGGTCTGGGGTTGATTACAGGTGTGTGGTTTTGCATTTGGAAGCTGTTGCTGTGACCAGACAACATGCGGTCTAAGGAACTCTCAATTGAGGTGAAGCAGAACATCCTGAGGCTGAAAAAAAAAAGAAAAAATCCATCAGAGAGATAGCAGACATGCTTGGAGTAGCAAAATCAACAGTCGGGTACATTCTTAGAAAAAAGGAATTGACTGGTGAGCTTGGGAACTCAAAAAGGCCTGGGCGTCCACGGATGACAACAGTGGTGGATGATCGCCGCATACTTTCTTTGGTGAAGAAGAACCCGTTCACAACATCAACTGAAGTCCAGAACACTCTCAGTGAAGTAGGTGTATCTGTCTGTAAGTCAACAGTAAAGAGAAGACTCCATGAAAGTAAATACAAAGGGTTCACATATAGATGCAAACCATTCATCAATTCCAAAAATAGACAGGCCAGAGTTAAATTTGCTGAGAAACACCTCATTAAGCCAGCTCAGTTCTGGAAAAGTATTCTATGGACAGATGAGACCAAGATCAACCTGTACCAGAATGATGGGAAGAAAAAAGTTTGGAGAAGAAAGGGAACGGCACATGATCCAAGGCACGCCACATCCTCTATAAAACATGGTGGAGGCAACGTGATGGCATGGGCATGCATGGCTTTCAATGGCACTGGGTCACTTGTGTTTATTGATGACATAACTAGAGATGAGCGAACCGGTCGCGGTTCGGCTCGAGGTTGGTTCGCCGAACGGACCTCCCGTTCGAGTTCGGTTCGTCGAACGTTCGACGAACCGAACTCGAACTGCATAGGAAACAATGGCAGGCAATCACAAACACAGAAAAACACCTAGAAAACACCCTCAAAGGTGTCCTAAAGGTGACAAACAACTCAAACACATTGGAAAGTGACAAGGACATATACTCATGCGAAAACAAAACAGCTGGACAAGGAAAAAGAGGAGGACACACAGATATAGGCATGGCACGCCCTTCTAAAATCATGTAAAACACCGCAAGGTGACTCCAAGCGGAGTCTCCATTTTTTCCAAAAATTGGGCCACACACACACCCACCCCTTCAGTGGCAGCAGTTGTGCCCCAGTTGTACACTTCACAGCTACATTTGCATCAAGCACATTCAAAAATACGCCATTCTTATCCGTCCCCAGGATGACACCGGGGTAGGTAGCAAAGTCTTTCCTGATCCCAGCTCTGTTCATCTTGGCTTCTTTTAAAAACACATCAAGCAAGGGTTACTCCAAGCGGAGTCTCCCTTTTTTTCCAAAAATTGGGCCACACAGACACCCACCCCATCAGTGGCAGCACTTGGGCCCTAGTTGCAAACAGGATGTTTTGATTTGCATCAAGCACATTCAAAAATATGCCATTCTTATCCGTCCCCAGGATGACACGGGGTAGGTAGCAAAGTCTTTGCTGATCCCAGCTCTGTTCATCTTGGCTTCTTTTAAAAACACATCAAGCAAGGGTTACTCCAAGCGGAGTCTCCCTTTTTTTCCAAAAATTGGGCCACACAGACACCCACCCCATCAGTGGCAGCACTTGGGCCCTAGTTGCAAACAGGATGTTTTGATTTGCATCAAGCACATTCAAAAATACGCCATTCTTATCCGTCCCCAGGATGACACCGGGGTAGGTAGCAAAGTATTTCCTGATCCCAGCTCTGTTCATCTTGGCTTCTTTTAAAAACACATCAAGCAAGGGTTACTCCAAGCGGAGTCTCCCTTTTTTCCAAAAATTGGGCCACACAGACACCCACCCCATCAGTGGCAGCACTTGGGCCCTAGTTGCAAACAGGATGTTTTGATTTGCATCAAGCACATTCAAAAATACGCCATTCTTATCCGTCCCCAGGATGACACCAGGGTAGGTAGCAAAGTCTTTGCTGATCCCAGCTCTGTTCATCTTGGCTTCTTTTAAAAACACATCAAGCAAGGGTTACTCCAAGCGGAGTCTCCCTTTTTTTCCAAAAATTGGGCCACACAGACACCCACCCCATCAGTGGCAGCACTTGGGCCCTAGTTGCAAACAGGATGTTTTGATTTGCATCAAGCACATTCAAAAATACGCCATTCTTATCCGTCCCCAGGATGACACCGGGGTAGGAAGCAAAGTCTTTGCTGATCCCAGCTCTGTTCATCTTGGCTTCTTTTAAAAACACATCAAGCAAGGGTTACTCCAAGCGGAGTCTCCCTTTTTTTCCAAAAATTGGGCCACACAGACACCCACCCCATCAGTGGCAGCACTTGGGCCCTAGTTGCAAACAGGATGTTTTGATTTGCATCAAGCACATTCAAAAATACGCCATTCTTATCCGTCCCCAGGATGACACCGGGGTAGGTAGCAAAGTATTTCCTGATCCCAGCTCTGTTCATCTTGGCTTCTTTTAAAAACACATCAAGCAAGGGTTACTCCAAGCGGAGTCTCCCTTTTTTCCAAAAATTGGGCCACACAGACACCCACCCCATCAGTGGCAGCACTTGGGCCCTAGTTGCAAACAGGATGTTTTGATTTGCATCAAGCACATTCAAAAATACGCCATTCTTATCCGTCCCCAGGATGACACCGGGGTAGGTAGCAAAGTCTTTCCTGATCCCAGCTCTGTTCATCTTGGCTTCTTTTAAAAACACATCAAGCAAGGGTTACTCCAAGCGGAGTCTCCCTTTTTTTCCAAAAATTGGGCCACACAGACACCCACCCCATCAGTGGCAGCACTTGGGCCCTAGTTGCAAACAGGATGTTTTGATTTGCATCAAGCACATTCAAAAATACGCCATTCTTATCCGTCCCCAGGATGACACCGGGGTAGGTAGCAAAGTATTTCCTGATCCCAGCTCTGTTCATCTTGGCTTCTTTTAAAAACACATCAAGCAAGGGTTACTCCAAGCGGAGTCTCCCTTTTTTCCAAAAATTGGGCCACACAGACACCCACCCCATCAGTGGCAGCACTTGGGCCCTAGTTGCAAACAGGATGTTTTGATTTGCATCAAGCACATTCAAAAATACGCCATTCTTATCCGTCCCCAGGATGACACCGGGGTAGGTAGCAAAGTCTTTGCTGATCCCAGCTCTGTTCATCTTGGCTTCTTTTAAAAACACATCAAGCAAGGGTTACTCCAAGCGGAGTCTCCCTTTTTTTCCAAAAATTGGGCCACACAGACACCCACCCCATCAGTGGCAGCACTTGGGCCCTAGTTGCAAACAGGATGTTTTGATTTGCATCAAGCACATTCAAAAATACGCCATTCTTATCCGTCCCCAGGATGACACCGGGGTAGGTAGCAAAGTATTTCCTGATCCCAGCTCTGTTCATCTTGGCTTCTTTTAAAAACACATCAAGCAAGGGTTACTCCAAGCGGAGTCTCCCTTTTTTCCAAAAATTGGGCCACACAGACACCCACCCCATCAGTGGCAGCACTTGGGCCCTAGTTGCAAACAGGATGTTTTGATTTGCATCAAGCACATTCAAAAATACGCCATTCTTATCCGTCCCCAGGATGACACCGGGGTAGGTAGCAAAGTCTTTGCTGATCCCAGCTCTGTTCATCTTGGCTTCTTTTAAAAACACATCAAGCAAGGGTTACTCCAAGCGGAGTCTCCCTTTTTTTCCAAAAATTGGGCCACACAGACACCCACCCCATCAGTGGCAGCACTTGGGCCCTAGTTGCAAACAGGATGTTTTGATTTGCATCAAGCACATTCAAAAATACGCCATTCTTATCCGTCCCCAGGATGACACCGGGGTAGGTAGCAAAGTATTTCCTGATCCCAGCTCTGTTCATCTTGGCTTCTTTTAAAAACACATCAAGCAAGGGTTACTCCAAGCGGAGTCTCCCTTTTTTCCAAAAATTGGGCCACACAGACACCCACCCCATCAGTGGCAGCACTTGGGCCCTAGTTGCAAACAGGATGTTTTGATTTGCATCAAGCACATTCAAAAATACGCCATTCTTATCCGTCCCCAGGATGACACCGGGGTAGGTAGCAAAGTCTTTGCTGATCCCAGCTCTGTTCATCTTGGCTTCTTTTAAAAACACATCAAGCAAGGGTTACTCCAAGCGGAGTCTCCCTTTTTTTCCAAAAATTGGGCCACACAGACACCCACCCCATCAGTGGCAGCACTTGGGCCCTAGTTGCAAACAGGATGTTTTGATTTGCATCAAGCACATTCAAAAATACGCCATTCTTATCCGTCCCCAGGATGACACCGGGGTAGGTAGCAAAGTCTTTGCTGATCCCAGCTCTGTTCATCTTGGCTTCTTTTAAAAACACATCAAGCAAGGGTTACTCCAAGCGGAGTCTCCCTTTTTTTCCAAAAATTGGGCCACACAGACACCCACCCCATCAGTGGCAGCACTTGGGCCCTAGTTGCAAACAGGATGTTTTGATTTGCATCAAGCACATTCAAAAATACGCCATTCTTATCCGTCCCCAGGATGACACCGGGGTAGGTAGCAAAGTCTTTGCTGATCCCAGCTCTGTTCATCTTGGCTTCTTTTAAAAACACATCAAGCAAGGGTTACTCCAAGCGGAGTCTCCCTTTTTTTCCAAAAATTGGGCCACACAGACACCCACCCCATCAGTGGCAGCACTTGGGCCCTAGTTGCAAACAGGATGTTTTGATTTGCATCAAGCACATTCAAAAATACGCCATTCTTATCCGTCCCCAGGATGACACCGGGGTAGGTAGCAAAGTCTTTGCTGATCCCAGCTCTGTTCATCTTGGCTTCTTTTAAAAACACATCAAGCAAGGGTTACTCCAAGCGGAGTCTCCCTTTTTTCCAAAAATTGGGCCACACAGACACCCACCCCATCAGTGGCAGCACTTGGGCCCTAGTTGCAAACAGGATGTTTTGATTTGCATCAAGCACATTCAAAAATACGCCATTCTTATCCGTCCCCAGGATGACACCGGGGTAGGTAGCAAAGTCTTTCCTGATCCCAGCTCTGTTCATCTTGGCTTCTTTTAAAAACACATCAAGCAAGGGTTACTCCAAGCGGAGTCTCCCTTTTTTTCCAAAAATTGGGCCACACAGACACCCACCCCATCAGTGGCAGCACTTGGGCCCTAGTTGTACACTTCACAGCTACATTTGCATCAATCACATTCAAAAATACCCCATAATTAACCGTCCCCAGGATGACACCGGGGTAGGTAGCAAAGTCTTTGCTGACCCATGACTTGTTCATCTTGGCTTCTTTTAAAAACAATGTAAGCAAGGGTTACTCCAAGCGGAGTCTCCCTTTTTTCCAAAAATTGGGCCACACAGACACCCACCCCATCAGTGGCAGCACTTGGGCCCTAGTTGCAAACAGGATGTTTTGATTTGCATCAAGCACATTCCAAATCCACAAGCATTTACTCTCCCCAGGATGACACAGGGGTAGTAAATTCCTTCTTGATCCATGACTTGTTCATTTTGATGAACGTCAGTCTGTCCACATTGTCACTGGAC
Organism: Anomaloglossus baeobatrachus; assembly: GCF_048569485.1. Classification (NCBI taxonomy): domain Eukaryota; kingdom Metazoa; phylum Chordata; class Amphibia; order Anura; family Aromobatidae; genus Anomaloglossus; species Anomaloglossus baeobatrachus. The sequence goes on from NW_027442411.1 coordinate 111,163, forward strand.
AGACGCGTGCGCTTATCTGTCAGCACACACCCAGCAGCACTGAATACACGTTCAGAGACAACGCTGGCAGCTGGACACGACAAAATCTCCAAGGCGTAACTGGAGAGCTCTGGCCATTTTTCTATGTTTGAAGCCCAAAAGGAGCAAGGCTCCAGTTGCACAGTCATGGCATCGATGTTCATTTGGAGATACTCCTGTATCATCCTCTCCAGCCGTTGAGTATGTGTCAGACTTGTTGTCTCTGGTGGCCTTGCAAAAGAGGGTCTAAAAAAATTATGAAAAGATTCCATAAAATTGCTGTTACCGGCACCAGATACGGTCCTACTGGTACGGGTAGACTGGTGAAGATGACGAGACCGTCCCATGTTTGTCAAGTTACAACTGGGAGATTCCCTCCCTGCACCTGCACGGTTGTTTGGTGGAAAAGCCGAGCTAAGATCGAGTAACAGCTTCTGCTGATACTCCTGCATACGTGCGTCCCTTTCTATGGCTGGAATTATGTCACAAAATTTGGACTTGTACCGGGGATCTAATAGTGTGGCAATCCAGTAGTCATCATCACTTCTAATTTTGACAATACGACTGTCATGTTGGAGGTAGTGCAACAAAAAGGCACTCATGTGTCTTGCGCAGCCATGCGGACCAAGTCCACGCTGTGTTTGTGGCATAGAGGTGCTACCCGTTCTTTCTTCCTCTGACATCTCCCCCCAACCTCTTTCAACTGAAATTTGACCAAGGTCTCCCTCATCCGCTGAGTCTTCCATGTCCATGGACAGTTCGTCCTCCATTTCTTCATGTTCTCCTGCACCTTGCTCAACATTTCGCCTGCTACTATGCGCCCTTGTCGATCCCTGTTCCCCATGGTCCCATGCCTGCTGCGTTGGTGATGATGAACGTCTGGACCTTGGTGATGTTGTTGTCCCTTGCACATATGAATCCTCCTGTAGTTCCTCCCCTTCATGTTGTCCCACCCCCTGACTCCGAATAGTGTTTAGCGTGTGCTCCAGCATGTAAATGACTGGAATCGTCATGCTGATAATGGCATTGTCAGAGCTAAACATATTCGTCGCCATGTCGAAACTGTGCAGAAGGGTGCATAGGTCCTTGATCTGAGACCACTCCATCAGGGTGATCTGCCCCACCTCTGCATCTCGTTGGCCCAGGCTATACGTCATGACGTATTGCACCAGGGCTCTGCGGTGCTGCCACAGTCGCTGTAACATGTGGAGAGTTGAATTCCAGCGTGTCGCCACATCGCATTTCAGGCGATGAACCGGCAGGCCGAAAGACTTCTGTAGCGATGCAAGTCGCTCAGCTGCGGCGCTTGAACGCCGGAAGTGAGCAGACAGTTTTCGTGCCCTGTTCAGAAGGCCATCTAGGCCGGGATAGTGTGTTAAAAATTGCTGCACGACAAGGTTCAACACGTGAGCCATACAAGGTACGTGTGTCACCTTGCCCAGGCGAAGGGCCGCACCCAGGTTTGCAGCATTGTCGCACACGGCCTTACCAGGCTGCAGGTTGAGTGGAGACAACCATTTATTAAACTCGGACCGCAGAGCTGACCACAACTCCTCAGCTGTGTGACTCTTATTACCAAGACATGTCAAGCTAAAGACCGCCTGATGCCGTTGCGCTCGGCTGCCAGCATAGTAATGAGGCGTGCGTGATTCCTTCTGCGCAGTGAGAACGCTGGTGGCCTGACCAGGCAGGCTTGGGGCGGAGGTGGAGGACCCAGATGAGGTGGAGGATGCAGAAGCTGTGGCGGAACTTGGACAGACAGAGGATTGACACACAAGTCGTGGGGACGGCAAGACTTGTGCAGCAGACCCTTCACCATCTATCACCATAGTTACCCAGTGCCCAGTCAGCGACATGTAACGTCCCTGTCCATGCTTACTGGTCCAAGTATCGGTGGTGAAATGCACCCGTTCACACACAGAGTTTCTCAAGGAAGCGGTGATGTTGTGTGCGACATGCTGGTGTAGCGCGGGCACACCTTTCTTAGAGAAGTAGTGGCGACTAGGCATCTGGTACTGGGGCACAGCGACAGACATAAGGTCTCTAAAATCCTGTGTGTCCACTAGGCGGAAAGGCAGCATTTCGGTAGCCAACAGCTTACAGAGGGATAGAGTCAACCTCTTAGCTTTGTCATGGGTCGGAGGAAGTGGCCTTTTATTTGACCACATCTGAGGGACAGAGATCTGGCTGCTGTGTGTAGACGGTGTTGAGTAGGGTGTCCCTGGAAAAATGCAGGTTTGTGAGGAAAGTGCAGGCGGAGACATGATGTTGCCTTCATCCAACGTTGGTGCTATCGATGTCTGAGAGAGCTGTACACACTCACTTGTTTCCCCTTCCAAACCAACTGACGACCTTACAAGCAAACTGCCTGTTGCGGTTACAGTGGTGGAAGTTTTGCGTGGAAAAACAGGTGTGACAGCTGTCCCCACAGTCCTAGAAGATGAAGAGCGCGCGGATGCACTGGAAGGGGCGGGCGGTGGATGGTTCGCTCCGCTAGCCGGCATTGCAGCACGGTGAGCTTCCCACCGGGACTTATGATATTTATTCATGTGACGATTCATGGAAGAAGTTGTCAAACTGCTGAGGTTTTGACCTCTACTAACAGAATCATGACAAATGTTACATATCACATGAGTTGGGCGATCTTTTTCGATGTGAAAAAAGGCCCAGGCTAGGCAAGGCTTAGAGGCCATGCGACCTGTTGATCCACCCCGAATAATGCTCATAGGCAGAGTGGTGGCTGAGGATGCAGTTGTAGACGTGCTACCAGTGCTCCGACTCTGTCCAGGAAGGCGCAAGGTAACTTCGTCGTCGGTTGCATCCTCCTCCACCGCCTCTGTTGACCTCCTCGAGTGCCTGACTGGGGGTTGACAGTAGGTGGGATCTAGAACGTCATCATCAATTGTTGTGTTCGCACTCCCCTCCCCCTCAGACCGAGCCTCTTCTTGCCCTGACCGAATATTTAAGTTGTCATCCCAATCGGGTATCTGCGTCTCATCTTCATCAGTATGTTCCTCATTGTCTATAACCACAGGTGTTACAGTTTGTGACAAAGGGTCAACATTATGCTCAGAAACTTGGTCCTCACGGCCTGAATCTGAGTCACAAAGGTTCTGGGCATCACTGCAGACCATTTCCTGTTCTGTACTCACTGTAGCTTGGGAGCAGACCTCTGATTCCCAGGCTATAGTGTGACTGAACAGCTCTGCAGACTCAGCCATCTCAGTTCCACCATACTGTGCAGGGCTGATGGAGACTTCAGAGCTGGGAGAAATCAAGTGTGATTGGGATGACAACTCAGAGGAATGGTGTTTTTTGGATGCGGTACTTGAAGTGGCTGAGAGGGCACTTGTTGGACCACTTGAGATCCATTCAAGCATTTTCCTTTTTTGCCCATCATCTACCTTTGTTCCTCTTGTTCGTGTCCGTAAAAAAGGGAGCACATCGGATTGTCCACAATAAGTAGTAGACATCTTACTTTTGCTAGTAGATGGTCTATCTTCAGCAGATGATAATGGAGCTTTGGCACCTTCCCCACTGACAAAACCTTTTTTGCCTTTTCCACCACGCCTCTTCCCCTTTCCACCAGCATCTGTCATTTTGCCACTCATGTTGATTGCGACAAGATTGTGGACTGAAAATGTGGTAGTAAAAATTGAGAGGTGGTGAAGATTGCAGTGGTGGTCTAGCTTTATTAACAGCAGAATAATAAAGAATAAATATCCCTGACAATGTAACTTAGTTATAATTCGTTGGAGTGTGCAACGCAGGCAGATGCGCTCTGCAAATGTCTTGGCACTAGTAGGACTATAGCAAAGTCCAATAGCCACGTATAGGATGCCACTAGGTACACTGAGTGTGTGCTAGTATAATGGCTTAGTTATAATTAGTTGGAGTGTGCAACGCAGGCAGACGTGCTGCAAATGTCGTGGCACTAGTGGGACTATAGCAAAGTCCAATAGCCACGTATAGGATGCCACTAGGTACACTGAGTGTGTGCTAGTATAATGGCTTAGTTATAATTAGTTGGAGTGTGCAACGCAGGCAGACGTGCTGCAAATGTCTTGGCACTAGTGGGACTATAGCAAAGTCCAATAGCCACGTATAGGATGCCACTAGGTACACTGAGTGTGTGCTAGTATAATGGCTTAGTTATAATTAGTTGGAGTGTGCAACGCAGGCAGACGTGCTGCAAATGTCTTGGCACTAGTGGGACTATAGCAAAGTCCAATATCCACGTATAGGATGCCACTAGGTTCACTGAGTGTGTGCTAGTATAATGGCTTAGTTATAATTAGTTGGAGTGTGCAACGCAGGCAGATGCGCTCTGCAAATGTCTTGGCACTAGTAGGACTATAGCAAAGTCCAATAGCCACGTATAGGATGCCACTAAAAAACACTTAGTGTGTGCAAGTATAATGGCTTAGTTATAATTAGTTGGAGTGTGCAACGCAGGCAGATGCGCTCTGCAAATGTCTTGGCACTAGTGGGACTATAGCAAAGTCCAATAGCCACGTATAGGATGCCACTAGGTACACTGAGTGTTTGCTAGTAAAATTGCTTAGTTTAAAAAAGTTGTAGTGTGCAATGCAGGCAGACGTGCTCTGCAAATGTCTTTGCACTAGTGGGACTATAGCAAAGTCCAATAGCCACGTATAGGATGCCACTAGGTACACTGAGTGTTTGCTAGTAAAATTGCTTAGTTTAAAAAACTTGGAGTGTGCAATGCAGGCAGATGTGCTCTGCTAATGTCTTTGCACTAGTGGGACTATAGCAAAGTCCAATAGCCACGTATAGGATGCCACTAGGTACACTGAGTGTGTGCTAGTATAATGGCTTAGTTATAATTAGTTGGAGTGTGCAACGCAGGCAGACGTGCTGCAAATGTCTTGGCACTAGTGGGACTATAGCAAAGTCCAATAGCCACGTATAGGATGCCACTAGGTACACTGAGTGTGTGCTAGTATAATGGCTTAGTTATAATTAGTTGGAGTGTGCAACGCAGGCAGACGTGCTGCAAATGTCTTGGCACTAGTGGGACTATAGCAAAGTCCAATAGCCACGTATAGGATGCCACTAGGTACACTGAGTGTGTGCTAGTATAATGGCTTAGTTATAATTAGTTGGAGTGTGCAACGCAGGCAGACGTGCTGCAAATGTCTTGGCACTAGTGGGACTATAGCAAAGTCCAATAGCCACGTATAGGATGCCACTAGGTACACTGAGTGTGTGCTAGTATAATGGCTTAGTTATAATTAGTTGGAGTGTGCAACGCAGGCAGACGTGCTGCAAATGTCTTGGCACTAGTGGGACTATAGCAAAGTCCAATAGCCACGTATAGGATGCCACTAGGTACACTGAGTGTGTGCTAGTATAATGGCTTAGTTATAATTAGTTGGAGTGTGCAACGCAGGCAGACGTGCTGCAAATGTCTTGGCACTAGTGGGACTATAGCAAAGTCCAATAGCCACGTATAGGATGCCACTAGGTACACTGAGTGTGTGCTAGTATAATGGCTTAGTTATAATTAGTTGGAGTGTGCAACGCAGGCAGACGTGCTGCAAATGTCTTGGCACTAGTGGGACTATAGCAAAGTCCAATAGCCACGTATAGGATGCCACTAGGTACACTGAGTGTGTGCTAGTATAATGGCTTAGTTATAATTAGTTGGAGTGTGCAACGCAGGCAGACGTGCTGCAAATGTCTTGGCACTAGTGGGACTATAGCAAAGTCCAATAGCCACGTATAGGATGCCACTAGGTACACTGAGTGTGTGCTAGTATAATGGCTTAGTTATAATTAGTTGGAGTGTGCAACGCAGGCAGACGTGCTGCAAATGTCTTGGCACTAGTGGGACTATAGCAAAGTCCAATAGCCACGTATAGGATGCCACTAGGTACACTGAGTGTGTGCTAGTATAATGGCTTAGTTATAATTAGTTGGAGTGTGCAACGCAGGCAGACGTGCTGCAAATGTCTTGGCACTAGTGGGACTATAGCAAAGTCCAATAGCCACGTATAGGATGCCACTAGGTACACTGAGTGTGTGCTAGTATAATGGCTTAGTTATAATTAGTTGGAGTGTGCAACGCAGGCAGACGTGCTGCAAATGTCTTGGCACTAGTGGGACTATAGCAAAGTCCAATAGCCACGTATAGGATGCCACTAGGTACACTGAGTGTGTGCTAGTATAATGGCTTAGTTATAATTAGTTGGAGTGTGCAACGCAGGCAGACGTGCTGCAAATGTCTTGGCACTAGTGGGACTATAGCAAAGTCCAATAGCCACGTATAGGATGCCACTAGGTACACTGAGTGTGTGCTAGTATAATGGCTTAGTTATAATTAGTTGGAGTGTGCAACGCAGGCAGACGTGCTGCAAATGTCTTGGCACTAGTGGGACTATAGCAAAGTCCAATAGCCACGTATAGGATGCCACTAGGTACACTGAGTGTGTGCTAGTATAATGGCTTAGTTATAATTAGTTGGAGTGTGCAACGCAGGCAGACGTGCTGCAAATGTCTTGGCACTAGTGGGACTATAGCAAAGTCCAATAGCCACGTATAGGATGCCACTAGGTACACTGAGTGTGTGCTAGTATAATGGCTTAGTTATAATTAGTTGGAGTGTGCAACGCAGGCAGACGTGCTGCAAATGTCTTGGCACTAGTGGGACTATAGCAAAGTCCAATAGCCACGTATAGGATGCCACTAGGTACACTGAGTGTGTGCTAGTATAATGGCTTAGTTATAATTAGTTGGAGTGTGCAACGCAGGCAGACGTGCTGCAAATGTCTTGGCACTAGTGGGACTATAGCAAAGTCCAATAGCCACGTATAGGATGCCACTAGGTACACTGAGTGTGTGCTAGTATAATGGCTTAGTTATAATTAGTTGGAGTGTGCAACGCAGGCAGACGTGCTGCAAATGTCTTGGCACTAGTGGGACTATAGCAAAGTCCAATAGCCACGTATAGGATGCCACTAGGTACACTGAGTGTGTGCTAGTATAATGGCTTAGTTATAATTAGTTGGAGTGTGCAACGCAGGCAGACGTGCTGCAAATGTCTTGGCACTAGTGGGACTATAGCAAAGTCCAATAGCCACGTATAGGATGCCACTAGGTACACTGAGTGTGTGCTAGTATAATGGCTTAGTTATAATTAGTTGGAGTGTGCAACGCAGGCAGACGTGCTGCAAATGTCTTGGCACTAGTGGGACTATAGCAAAGTCCAATAGCCACGTTTAGGATGCCACTAGGTACACTGAGTGTGTGCTAGTATAATGGCTTAGTTATAATTAGTTGGAGTGTGCAACGCAGGCAGACGTGCTGCAAATGTCTTGGCACTAGTGGGACTATAGCAAAGTCCAATAGCCACGTATAGGATGCCACTAGGTACACTGAGTGTGTGCTAGTATAATGGCTTAGTTATAATTAGTTGGAGTGTGCAACGCAGGCAGACGTGCTGCAAATGTCTTGGCACTAGTGGGACTATAGCAAAGTCCAATAGCCACGTATAGGATGCCACTAGGTACACTGAATGTTTGCTAGTATAATGGCTTACTTAGAATGAGTTGGAGTGTGCAGAGGACAAGAGGGTACAGTGGCAGGATTGTGGTGCTCTGGGTAGAGGAATGGAAGCCTGCCTTTCTATTCCCTCCTAATGGTGAAATGCAGGGAGGAAATCCCTGACCTGGGCTACACAGACGCTGTTGCTGTTTGCAGGACCTGTCACTTATGGCTCTCTGACCCTGCCGCTTTGAGCCCTTAAAAGGACTGCTAGAATGTGCTCTCCCTAAGCTGTCTAACGCTGTGTATGCAGCGCATACAGCTGTATCGGCTATAGGACTCAGGAGGACGGAGCTGCGACACTGATGTCTGACACCAAAGACGCAGAAGGCAGATAATGGCGTTCGTGAAGAAAATGTCCGGTTTTATAATGCAGGGACATGTGACATGCAGATCCTATCACACATGCCGTTGCTTCTCTGGCTCAAAGTCCACTTAGGTGTGTGTGTGTCTGTGATTGGCTGACATGCTGGCCCGCCCCACAAGACGCGCGCGCTTAGGGAAGGAAGACAAGAAAAAAAAAAAAAAAATGGCGATCGCCATTATAGAAACAGCAGTGATCTGAAGGCGCTGTTCACGCACACTATACACTGAAATGTGATAATAGTTTGATTCACAGAGTGACTTACACTATTACAGCAGAAACCAAGCTAGGATTTAGCTGTTTTTTGGCTGCTAGAACCGTTCTCGAACGTTTCTAGAACTATCGAGCTTTTGCAAAAAGCTCGAGTTCTAGTTCGATCTAGAACATGCCCCAAAATCACTCGAGCCGCGAACTGGAGAACCACGAATTACGAACCGCGCTCAACTCTAGACATAACAGCAGACAAGAGTAGCCGGATGAATTCTGAAGTGTACCGGGATATACTTTCAGCCCAGATTCAGCCAAATGCCGCAAAGTTGATCGGACGACGCTTCATAGTACAGATGGACAATGACCCCAAGCATACAGCCAAAGCTACCCAGGAGTTCATGAGTGCAAAAAAGTGGAACATTCTGCAATGGCCAAGTCAATCACCAGATCTTAACCCAATTGAGCATGCATTTCACTTGCTCGAATCCAGACTTAAGACGGAAAGACCCACAAACAAGCAAGACCTGAAGGCTGCGGCTGTAAAGGCCTGGCAAAGCATTAAAAAGGAGGAAACCCAGCGTTTGGTGATGTCCATGGGTTCCAGACTTAAGGCAGTGATTGCCTCCAAAGGATTCGCAACAAAATATTGAAAATAAAAATATTTTGTTTGGGTTTGGTTTATTTGTCCAATTGCTTTTGACCTCCTAAAATGTGGAGTGTTTGTAAAGAAATGTGTACAATTCCTACAATTTCTATCAGATATTTTTGTTCAAACCTTCAAATTAAACGTTACAATCTGCACTTGAATTCTGTTGTAGAGGTTTCATTTCAAATCCAATGTGGTGGCATGCAGAGCCCAACTCGCGAAAATTGTGTCACTGTCCAAATATTTCTGGACCTAACTGTATATATATATATATATATATATATATATAGTGAGACAGGGGATATAGCTCAGCTGGGATCTTTGCTTTGGTCCAAGAAAGTGGCTATGGATTCACAGATGACAGCGGCAGACTGGCAGGTTCCACACAGATACGGCCACTGCCATTTTTTTATTGTGAACACTTATCTCTCAGTGTTACACATGCTAAAACAGGAAAATAAATGTCTAAGGCCGTCTGGCCACTAACTAACAGAATGCTAACTACAAAATAAACCTATGTAAGAAACAAAATAGTATTCTCTTACTGTGTCAGTTCCTCAGCACAGCAAGTGGAGGTATGGAGTCTCAGCACCAGCAGCTATGAGCCTGTACTACTCTCCTCAGCAGTCTCCTTGTTCTGAATGCCTCCTGATTATTTCAGCTGATCCAGTGAGGAATCAAAACCTGGATTAAATGTGGAGAAGGGAGCAACCAGTCCCACTGCCATTCCTACTGATTACTCCAGGAAAAACCGAGCCCAAAACTACACTGAAATAAACAGGCTTCAGTGACTAACTTATTGCTGAGCCAGATCTGACTTTCCCAGCTTTTCCCAGCCCATTTGCATGGGCTGACTGCTCCACATTCAGTACATGGGAACATATGAAATGAACCGAGGGGAAACATACCTGTTCTCTAGTACTTCTCCTCTCGACATCTCACATTCATCCCCCCTCTGTTCGAGCCCGTTGGGTCGGACACAATGACTTACCAAGCAGTGCGTTCTAGACAACGCGTCTGCGTTCCCATGCGCCTTGCCTGCTCTGTGCTACACTGAAAATTTAAAATATGTAACGCCAAGAACCAGCGTGTCACCCGCGCATTGCCCTCTTTTGCCTGGGACATTCATGTCAGGGGTGAATGGTCCGTTACTAGTAGAGATGAGCGAACTGGTCGCGGTTCGGCTCGAGTTCGGTTCGCCGAACGGGCGTCTCGTTCGAGTTCGGTTCGGCGAACATTCGACGAACCGAACTCGAACCGCATAAGAAACAATGGCAGGCAATCACAAACACATAAAAACACCTAGAAAACACCCTCAAAGGTGTCCAAAAGGTGACAAACAACTCACAACACAACACAAACACATGGGAAAGTGACAAGGACATATACTCATGCGAAAACAAAACAGCAGGACAAGGAAAAAGAGGAGGAGACACAGATATAGGCATGGCACGCCCTTCTAAAATCATGTAAAACACCGCAAGGTGACTCCAAGCGGAGTCTCCCTTTTTTCCAAAAATTGGGCCCCACACACACCCACCCCTTCAGTGGCAGCACTTGTGCCCCAGTTGTACACATCACAGCTAGATTTGCATCAAGCACATTCAAAAATACGCCATACTTAACCGTCCCCAGGATGACACTGGGGTAGGTAGCAAAGTCTTTCCTGATCCCAGCGCTGTGCATCTTGAATCATTTTTAAAAACAATGTAAGCAAGGGTTACTCCAAGCGGAGTCTCCCTTTTTTCCAAAAATTGGGCCACACACACACCCACCCCTTCAGTGGCAGCACTTGTGCCCCAGTTGTACACTTCACAGCTAGATTTGCATCAAGCACATTCAAAAATACGCCATACTTAACCGTCCCCAGGATGACACTGGGGTAGGTAGCAAAGTCTTTCCTGATCCCAGCGCTGTGCATCTTGGATCATTTTTAAAAACAATGTAAGCAAGGGTTACTCCAAGCGGAGTCTCCATTTTTTCCAAAAATTGGGC